>NC_066603.1:552500-730000 GCF_905475345.1 Vespula vulgaris | reverse complement strand
ACCGATGTACTACGTACATACTGAAATCCGCTCCCTAGAGAAAGCTCTAGCGTGCTTTTCGTTAAGTGCCTTAAATTCTACTCGGTGATGAGTCATCGCTAAAACGTAACACGTATCTTTTAAAGTAATCCGATAGTATCTAACTCGTAGAAGCAACGTTTCGATGACATTAAAGTCGATCGACGGAAAACGGAACTCTTTATTATCGCTGTCTTCTCGATCTAAAGGATAGCTTGGCCGATGATTTGATGCCGAGAATTCTCGGCAACCCTTGGCGGTAACTAGTTTTCGAGCAGGTCGCCCCAATTAACGTTTCCACGTACCTATAGGACGCGCGTACACCTCTTTACTCCCTTGCTCTTCCTCGACAAGCTCGCGTTGTCTCCCTCGCACTCCGGTCACGTCCGTTATACTGGCTCGCGCCACGTAACGCGGCAGGTCTCACTAGCACCACCAACACAACCACTATCGCCAGGCAGCACCATTACGAGTACCAGTAACCAGCACCAACTCCCTTCCCGCCGAACGCCAAGTCTTGCAGAAACTTATAATTGCGAAAGGAGCCGGCAATTATAATTGCCTCCGGTCGTCTCCGACGGCTGTAATTATCCAAAAAGCTGTGGTAGCCGCGCACACGCCTACGCGAGCTGCGGGACGTAGAGGACACGGAGAACGAGGAGGAGAAGGAGAGGAGGAGGAGGAGGAGGAGGAGGAGGAGGAGGAAGAAGAGCGCGCGTTTCTCCCGAGGGATTCTGTCGGGGAAATAAATAGGCTTTGTTCTTTTTAATGGCGAGCTGGAAGAGGACCTTTCTTAAAAAGTTCGTATGAAAACTTTATGGAGGCAAACGTCTAGATGAGTACTTTTTCCTAAGATCGGCTGAGCTCCATGATAGATAGATAGAACTTGAAAACTCGAAAAGGTACAGGCCATGTGTGATAAATCCAAGAGAAATATATCACTTTATCAAGGTGTCCACATCAATGGATAACACACCAAGTCCATTATGCCAGATTTCTATGAACTTAATGTGTTTTTGATGTAGCCGGATTCAACGTAACAGCATTGTATTGTTTGCGTCAGTCTATACTCGTCGATAATTCGAAGGATCGTGTATAGGATCGAAATATCTTTTTTCTTTAGACTATTCAGCTTTTCCTTTGCTAGTTAAGAATAAAAAGAAGAAGAAGGGGAAGAAGAAAATCCGGATTCCCGAATGGACGCAGTAAAGCGTTGGGCAATGGCAAACGAACGATCGTATCGATGCACGGTTTCTCAAGCTCGCAAGTACGGGCAAGTACAAAGAGGCCGATAGTGGGGTTCACCCTTTCTAGCGCATCCAACCCTCCTTACGAGTGTAAGAGGTTTTAAGGGGGTAGACGAAGGCGCGGGCTGAGAGGGGAATTCAGCCGAAGGAGGGAATCGAGACTTCGGTCAATTAAGCCCAGGAAATTAGAGTTTTAATTACGCAGTCATTCAGAAAATTACATCGGGGCCGCGCAAAAGCTAGTTTTAGAATCGCTTTAGAGGTACGCGAGGAACTACGACTTCGTGTACGGATTTTCTAAAGGACTTGCTTTGTTCTCTTTTTTACTTTGCCTCTCTCTCTCTCTCTCTTCCTCTCTCCTTCTTTTTCTCTTTCTTTTTCTCCTTGAAATAAAATCTTGCAAGAGATCGACTAATCGTTTGCTAGTACTACGCATGCTCCGTCCAATCGAGCAAGATCAAACGACGTCTTTCGTCTTTCCGACACTTCAGATAGAAGTAAGAATGCTTTAGGAGAATAAAAAGAAGAGGATGGAGAGGATGAGTGAAGGAGAGCGAGTCGCTTAAGAAACACTTCAGAAGAGTAAGAAGATGCAACGAGTACTTTGTGGTTGTTTCTGTTGAAGGAGAATCACATCGACTTCCAAGACATTACATCTTCCGAGTAACGGATGCTTCTATCTTCGAATCGGTGCATTGTCGATCGTCAGCGGCACGTTCATCGAGTGCTGGATGTCATTTGATTCTTAAGCCAGGCTCAGACTGATTCCTAACGATTACTACTACTACTACTATTACTATTATTAACGGTAGTTACGTATCAACGTTAAAACGCAATGGCTGTAATTGATGCCTAACTCTACGTTACAATACCGTACGGTTCAAGCAAAGACGAATGCTAAAGAGAAAGCGAGAGAGAGAGAGAGAGGGTGGAAGTAAAGGAACTCGTACAGAAGTGGAATGGAGTGGAGTGGAGTGTGAAGTGGAATCGAATAGGGTAGAATGCTGTAGAACGCTAGAGAGTTGAGCGAGAAGGTGCGTCTGTTCCACGTAGCGGGGGTTAAATCTAGTTACATGCTCGGTGACGGCTACTCGATAGGCCATACCACCACCGAGTGGTGGCAAACCGGCTCGTCGCTCTTCGACGTTCATTCGGGGTTTGCCGAACTGATATTGCCGTTTCCAGGATCACCACTCGATATTCGATTCGAGGACGACGTTTCCTCCTCTGTTGGATGAGAGACTTCCCTCTTAGGGAATACATAGTTCTGTGTCATCGTGCTTGTTCTCTGTCTTTGCACGAAATTAGTCTACCCAGGAAGCTTCTTTTTTCGTCCGAGTCTCAAGAGAACTGATCATCGATCGATCATACGAGTGAAGGAGTCGCTGGAATTTCAAGAGGAGCGATCGTTAGCAAAGGGAGACAAGAAGGAAGTCCATGGTGGTTCGTCGAAGAGGAACATTAGGAGTTGAGATGATACAAGAGGAGGAATGCCGAAGAGCTGGCGAGACAAGAGAGAGAGAGAAAGAAAGAGAGAAGAATGGAAAGAAAATTATCGCGAGAACGGTGGATAATGGAGAGCGTTAATTTTCCAAATGAAAACGAGGCATCCATCTTTGCCGAAATGCTTGCCTCTCGACACTTCAGCGACTCAGCCATTATCTCGCATAACGCATTACAGTAATGAATTAATTTTCAGCCAAGCACGTTTTTCTCTCTTTCTCTCTCTCTCCCTCTCTCTCTCTCTCTCTCTCTCTCTCTCTCGCTCCAGCAACGGGCTCTAAATCTTCTCAGTCGTTTCTCGATACAGTTCTTCAAACGTTTCCTAATCTTATCTAATCGTAACGGAGGACGTAATGGCGAGCTCGGTATCGACGATCAGCCATCCTTGTTTTTTTATTCGATCTTTCGAAATTGCGATTCTCTTTGACTTATCAAACGTTATCGTTCGCTTTAACATGCATTTAACGAACGTTGAAATATTTCGAACGAAACGTCGTGCACGTTTGCGAAACTAATGCATAATGTATTTCACATGTCCGCGCAATTACATTTATAATTACATCATTATTATACGCGCGCGTGAACTGGAATCTATTATATAGGAAGGCGTATATAGTGCGGATTGACAGGGTGAAAGATCAGAGTGCCGAATCGATATCTTCCTCCCTTCCTTCTTGTCGTTTTCTCATTCCTTCCTTCCTTCCTTCCTTCCTTCCTTCCGTCCTTCCTTCCTTCCTTCCTTCCTTCCACGCTTCCTTCATTTTCCGTCGCTGCTTCCTCCGTCCATTCTTGTTCTTTTCTCAAGTCCGCCAGGCTGCGCAAGGCGAGCTCGTTAACGTATTCATGGGTTTATGGGACAATTAACCCTTTGAGGGACAGTTTAATTACACAGAAGCGATTAAACATCTTAACGTATAAACACGTCGAGCTCGCGGCTGGTATGTGTGTACGAAACGCGCCGTGGCAGCCAGGGTGCGGCTGTTACCAATTAACATACTAATGACACGAGGTGCTTTTCAAGGGCCACTGTAACCGCCCGGCCTGCAAAAGCTTCTGAAGCGAGGTACATATACATATACATATGTATGTATGCATGGGATAACGTCGTCGAGTATACCTAAGTGCGCCGTCTACGTCTGCAAGCATTTTCGGTAGCGTACGCGGTTTCGGAAATTGTTGACGTAGTCGGCCAAAGAAAGAATTTTTAATTGTGGCCAAACATTTTCTACGATTCGCGAGAGAACACGTAGGTACGAGTATGCAACTCGATGCCGCGTTATTAAACCGGACGTTAGCGTAATTACTCATCAACCATTAATCAACATTGTTTTAGCAATTAGGAATTGCCGGGGGATTTAATTATTACAGCAATTAGCGCATAGTTCCATCGTTAATAACTTTCGCCGTTTCATCTAAACGTGATTTATTGCGATCAGGAAACTCGAGAGCGAAAGAATGGTATTGCTGTGTATTGCTGTGAGGTATAACGGTGAATAAATAGGCGACACGCCGATGAAAATGCACCGGTTAACTTCGATTCGACCGTTGAAGGTATTCGATTAATTAGAAGCTCGAAATATTGCTGTCCTCTATTTCTATTAAATATGGTATCGCGCATCTATAGGGTTGCTGGCGATACACACGTTGACGTTTGAAATTCGATATATCGACAGCAAAACGATACATTTCAACAGAGTCTCGATACGGGCGTAGCGATGTTTCTGATACATCGGACCGATCGCAAGTACTATTGAATATCGCTGATTGCCTGCTATGTAAACCGATTGCTACTTCGATTTCAATTTTCAATTCAATGTTTAGTTTTCGATCGTCCTTTGGTCAGTGGTATTAACTGTGGGGGAAAAAAAATCATTTGATCGTGTAGTTAATACAACTAGGAACAAAGTAAAATGATTCGTTGAGCTACCTGCTGTACGTTATATAGACAAGCGTATGTCGTGTACGTACCTACCCGTTACATATACAGAATGTATAGGTAAACAGACGCGCGCGAGCGCGGAGCGCAAGCCTCAGAAAAGTTGGATCAAATTTTACCAACGTTTTTTCAACTCCCTCGGTCGTTGGGTGCGAAATTAAAAAGCAGCTATATATTTCGGTACGCGGCGAAAGCATTCCGTTTAAGTCTCTCTCTCTCTCTCGAACGCGCGCACACACACACGCTCGGCAGCGATAGCCGAACTCAAGCGGATCGCGTTAAACGAATTTTAACTCGCCCGGTTTTCACTAGTAAGGCCACGGGCTACGGACCGTTTTCGATTTAATTAGCTAATTATATTGTTCATTTAATTAATATAATTGGAACGACTGGCGGTCGCATGCGCACGAGCCTTCGTCGTTCCAGCTACCCCACCGTTGGCCTGCAGTGCCGTATTTAATGACATCCATTAACGAACGTTTACATTAACCGTAATTATCGCTGTCTCTATGGATGCAAGACCGAGCGGCGCATGCCGTGGCACGAATTTCCAATGGCTAGACGGGAAAGAGTTTTTTTGCGTACGCCGATTATTGTGACGGGCATCTTTTATACGAACGATTGAAAAAGCTTTCAATCGTTTCGATTGAAACCTAATACTGCCACACGGAAATTTTCCTTCCTCCGGCATAAAAATTTACTCGTCGATCTATCTTTCTCCATCTGTCTCTCCTCTAATATTCCAGATCCGAGATTAAAGAGAGTATTTACCTATCTATCCGTAGGTATGAATATAAATCGGTACGTTTGTTCGAATCGATCGAACCGACCGATCGATTCCGATTAAAAAAGACGCGTCATTTCGGTGATACACTTTCGAACGCGTCGAGCCGCGCGCGGCATCCATTCGAGTCGCGACGAACAGAGTCGAATATTGACGGAAACAGCCGAGGGAGGACGAGTTGCGCGCGCAGCTCGTCGACCGGGCGCTCGGCGGGTCTCGTGCCGCGCTCGTGTCCTTCCTTCTTATTCCGGTCTCGACCTTCGTCGCGGAAGGACGTTCTTTTTGAGCCGCGTTCATCGGCGTCGCGACGATAACGCCATCGTTGACATTGTGCGACGAGAGCGCGGACAAGAACACGACTCGAATACGATAAACCGAGGGGAAAGAAAGCTTTTAGTTACTAGCTCGTTATCGTACTCGATATTTGGAAATAACTCTCGTGGAAATCGATCGAAGTCGTTCAACGTTAAAGTCGTCTAACCAGTGTCGGCACACGATATCACGAAAATTTCTCTGTCTCTTTCTCTCCCCTTCTCTTTCTATCGCTTGTGTTTCCCTTGAAAGAGCATAGTTACCGGCTTATCTCGAGTGTCGGATAAGTGTCCTTGCTGAATTCCTGGAATCGTTTTCATCAACCGCCACAGGTGGACTCATTGAGGATTTTCGCTTTTGTGGATACTCTCTCCTTGCCTGCCACTGATGTGTAAGTTTTACATTTTATTATATATATCGCATTTTATTCTTTATCGTTACATGACCTTCTAAGTTTAGCGATACCGATGTTGTTTCTAACGTCGACATCAGGATACGAATCTTTCGGCGAAAACAAATCGTTTGTTTGTTTGTTTTTTTTTTGTTTCTACTAGTAATACGACTTATTTCTCAGGTATCTGGTATGTTTACGTTGTAAACATTAATTATGTCGCAGTATTTCTTTATTTATTCGGCGTTATTTTTTAATGAGCATTAATGCAGATGGCGGTAGTAGCGGCACTTTTTCAAAACGTTTTTATCTAACCTTTGTCCGAAAGATTCCGTATGAATTTCTTTGTTGTTAAAAAAGACGATCGGCTCGTCGATCGAGAGCGCCTTAAGGAAGTATCGACCTATGAAATTACAGGTCAAGATCATCAGGGAGTATCGTAACCGTATATAGATCGCATCGAGGATCTTGGAGGAGACTTGCACGCGCGCAATTACGCTTGATTTAACGAAAGCACGAAGAGAGAGAGAGAGAGAGAAGATATATTGCATTCTCGATAATATGCACTCCAGTCCCGTGTAATTTATTTTCGAGTGGCAATTACGTCTTTAGCGAAGGCATACGTTCTAGAACGAAACGAACTTTCATGTATGTAATATCCTTCGTAAAGAAAGAAAGAAAGAAAGAAAGAAAGAAAGAAAAAAAAAAGCAAAAAGATGCAATCAACGGTCAATTAATCGAGCAGCTTGTAGTATTTCTTGCAAAGTGAATGGAGTATAATAATACCTACTCTATACGCTTTTGCTTAACCTCTTAAGTAAAACGATAACCGCTTCCACCATCGATTTCTCGATCCGCTATTCTCGAAAAGGTTCTCCTTAGTATATTTCGTTAACTCGAAGAATCCACGAAGAGAGTCTCGTCGACCGGTCTTTGCGATGGTAAGGCGTTGTTTGTGCAAGGATCGCTCGCCTTAATGTTCACCGCGGCGAGAGCTGGCGAGGCATTAATTGGGGAGCGCCTTAATTGCCTGGGCGCATGCGATGACCGTTGTAATTGCCTGGACTAAGGTGCCGAGCGATGGCAGAAGGTGCGCGCGCGAGCACTCAGCCAGCATCTCTCCCCGTACATACATATACATGCGTATATACACGTACGTTTCCACGTAGACGTACGTACGAATGTATCTACGTAGATCCTATGTATAAACGTGTATATATATATATATGTATGTATGCTTGTATGTACGGTACGTACGTATGTATCCATGTATGTATTTGCGCTGGAACGGGGCTCGTATTTTGCGGGTTCTTCTAATGGAATCCAAGGTCATTCCGTAATTAACGCGCTTTAATTTATCGTCGAAACGTTAATTGCGCCGATTGCCGCTCGCCTTTCTCGAGGTGGGCGGAGAAAGAGAGAGAGAGAGAGAGAGAGAGAGAGAACGTTTGCGTCAGCCGAGAATCGTCTCTCTGTGAAACTTCCCCTCTGATGATTTATCGTATTCGACGATTTCGTATATCTATATAATGAACTCGAAATCGTTTTCGAAGCGATTTCTTCTTTTCCGATAAAAATCTTTCGAGTACCAGAGGTATTTGCTTCTTTCAATCTCTCTCCCTCTCTCTCTCTCTCTCTCTCTCTCTTTCGCTTTTTCTCTTTCGCTCTTTTCTTCGTAAAGAAGTACGAGAATTTTCAACGTTCGAGTTTTCACGTAGTCTCGACATTATCTCACACGATATACCTACATACAAGTTTATGCGTGTAGGTGTCTCCTTGAGAGATCGTCTCGAGGGACGCAAGCGAGAGAGAGAAAGAGAGGGAGAAAGAGAGAGAGAGAGAGAGAGAAGAGGGTTGGCGGGTCGAATTCGTGCGCTCGAAGGGGCGCGTCTTCCGATTGGTTTTTCGCTTCGGTGTACCGACTAGACTCAGTCAAGGTGGGAGTCGGAAGTCAATCTTCGCGGCCGGAAGTGGTCGCCATCCTACCGGAGCTACCATCTCTCTCTCTCTCTTTCTTTCTTTCTTTCTGTCTTTCTTTCTCTTTCTCTTTCTCTTTTCTTACGAAGAAGCAGCTTCTTTCGTTGGTGCCGTTTCTAACGCAAGTCGACGCTATCTTTTCCTACGGGAGTTGCTCGTCTTCTCCTCATTCTCTTCCTCCTCTTCCTTAACCTTCTCCTCCTCCATCTTCTCGTGATTCTACTGGTTCGCGTTCGTCCTCTCCCTCTGGACAAAGAACGCGCGCGCGCGCGCGAGAGAGAGAAAGAGAGAAAGAGTGTGCCGCCAACCCCTAAATGAAATCCTGAAATTAAAACCATATATTAACCTCACGGCGTCTCCTAAATTAAAAAACAACATTTTTACGAGCAAAGCTTAGGTACACTCTTGTCTGAAAAGAGAGAGAGAGAGGGAGGGAGAGAGAGAGAGATAAGTAACGGGTAAGGGGTTACTTACACTTCGATATCTACCTCCCTTTCCCTTTCACTTCTCTTTCTTCGTTCCTGCGGACTACGGGCGACGTTCTATCGTTCGTAAATTGCGTTTTTAAATTCGTCGAGGGCTGAGAGCCTCGTGCCGTGGCGTCCGCGAGTATTTCCGAAACCTGTCGAACGTTCCAAAATCGAACGCGAATTTTCTATTCCCGATCTCGAGCTTCTAAATTAGACGATATCGTTGGAAATCGATTGGAAATCGTAGATAAAAAAAGAAAAGATTATCTTTAAGACACAAATCCGCAAGAATGAAAAGAAAAAGATATCGTGGATGGGGAGAGGGTGGCGTGGAGTGAAGGGTGACGGCAGGAAATGGTTGGAGAAGGGAAGGGATGGGGAAAAGGAGAAACGCTATTTATTTCGCACGATCGCTTGCCGTCGATTCGATGTTCTTACCTACGAGATAACACCGAGAATAAGATGAGGACAGAATGAGGCGAAGAAAGGAGACAGAGGATTGGGAAAACGAAAGGAGAAAGAGGTTAACGGATGTGAAAGTGGAAGGAAGGGTAGAAAGAGCCAGCTAGCAAACCGGATACGTTCTGGGCCGCATACTTTGGAAATACTACGGCCGAATCGAGTAAGGGTGTATAATGGAAGTTGAAATTGGTCGGCCCTGTCCCGGCTGGGCAAGCTCTTCTACCCGTATACGAGCGGCTATCGAGGGAAACGCATTCCATGCCAAAATTACTTCGCGCTGCGATCCGACGGGATATACAAGGTACCACTAGGATTGAGGTTAGCCTTTCGTGTCCTGGAAACGAAAGAAAAAGAAGGAAAGAAAAAAAAAAGAAAAGAAATAAATAAATGTATCCTCGGAAGAACGTTCGACTTCATCGAATTCTCAATGTTACTTTGACGTTGCTTAAGACGGTCGCATATGTACGTCATAACAAGTCTCGTTGATTCCTCTGAAATCGATATTTTAAAGATCGTCGACATTAATTTCACCCTTAGAGAATAGGACGCCAAGAGAGAGAGAGAGAGAGAGGGAGATATTGGTAAGCCCCATGAAATATTCGCCAATCTGGGAGGCATCTATTTACCTATCCGGTTACTCATCCGGCTATCTATCCGTCCGACTGTACGCCTCTCTTTTTATCTCCCTCGTTGGCCGTCCTTGTCTTCTTTCGCCTCTGTTGGTTTCACATTTGTGGAGCGTTGATTAAAACCACTCGACGAACGTGGAAGGAGAGAAGAGATAACGAGAGAGGGAGCGATCCGTGAGGAGGAGGAGAGGAGAAGGAGAGAGAGAGAGAGAGAGAGAGAGAGAGAGAGAAGGAGCGCTTTGATGGAGGGTGAGACGGAAGTGGGAGCGAGAGAGAAATAGGTTCGTATATACGGAGTTTAAGGTGCGTGTGGTTGGACGCGTGCTCGAGCGCGCAAATCGAACGCAAGCGCGAGGAGGAAGAAGGGGCAGAGGGATAGACGAGAAGGAGGAGGAACGAAATGAGGAGGAGAGAAGCAGAGTAGGAAAATAGGAGGAGGTGGAAGAGAAGGAGGACCAAGGCGTTGCTTGCTTAATTACTAAAAGCTAATCAATTCCGGGAGGAAGTAAAGTTTAAATTGCGAACTAAAGTATAGCCGGCTCCCGGACGTAGCCCTGCAAAGCGATATTACCGCGCGCGCTGCATTCTGCAATTAGCCCGTGGTAAGTCATTGAAAGCAAATTATGGGCGGAGCCCGTGAACGCAGCGTCCGTTTTCGCAGTTATGAAAATTTCCAAGGCGGCACACCCCGCTTGCACCGTCTAAAAGTCTCTGTCCTCGCGCTTTATATATATACGGCTACAAGTACGTACATATATACATACATATGTGTGTGTGTGTGTGTGTGTGTATATTTATATCTACCTAACTATATATTTAACAGAATAGAGATTAAATGTTAATCGATTCGAAAGTCATCGGACACGATTGGCCATACCCGCTTGGCCAAGTTCCGCAAGATCTTAGTTAAAATTCGATAGCCGATTCGAAATCATTCCTGCGTCATATCGTTTCTCCTCCTCGCGGCAATTCATTTTCTACGTCCGCTTCATTTTCCGTAGACTTTTAGAACGTGTAACACACAACGTCAACGAATTCAAAACCCCCGCTTTCTGGGTCAGGAGGATTCATCGTGCATGAGCGATCAGAGAAAAACTTGAACGGGAGCGACACGTAAAACGTTTCTTTTGAGCCAGATCTTTTCTCGTTGCGGTCACATTTTCTTTTTACCGGCGAAGGTTAACGCTTTAGACATTGAATCTCGCGACTAGATATCGACTTCTCTCTCTCTCTCTCTCTCCCTCTCTCTCTCTCTATCTATCTCTATCTCTCTGGGTCTCTTTCCTACTCCTTCGAATATTAACGAGTGCAAAGTTGAACGTCGAGTAAACTCCAGATGCGTTCTATTATAAACTTCGTAACCACTCGCTAAGCGAAAAGGCGATAGAACTACATCTTACTCATCACCTTATTCAAAATCCGAATCTTGAAAAGTAACGCGACTTTGGAGTCTGAATCGAGTCGAGAAGAATGGAATCTGGCTGACTGTTAAGACGCGTTTTATGGCTATATCCGAGGACAAAAGTTTTACCCTCTCGTTCTAGGAGATCCAAGAGGGAAGAGGAGAAGGAGAAGGAAGGGAAAGGGAGAGAGAGAGAGAGAGGGAGAGAGAAGGAGGAAGAGGAGGGAGGACGGTAATGGGTTTATACGGCGATTACGATTCTGAATCTCTTCGGGCAAGTAGATACCTCTAGCTATCTACCTTATTTCGCGCTATCGAGAAAAATTAATTATCGATCGATCCGGCTAACCGAGAATCCTTTTAGAATATCCAAGGAGGGAGAGAGAGAGATCCGGGGGTACAACGAGATCGCAATTTCGACTTTCTCCAATCCGATTCGATTCGAACGGAATTACTATTCCCATAGTTTACATTAGCGCTCGTCAACATCGACGACGTCGTAGCGTGTCGAATAATCCGTACGTGTCTACGTACTCGACGTTATCTGCAAGAGGAAGTACTCGCCGACGGAAATGGAAGAGCAAAGAGGGATAAAGCGAGAAGAGAGAAAGAGAAAGACGAGAGCTCGGGGTGGTGGGTGGTGGGTGGTGGGTGGTAGATCACGTGGTTCGGATTGGAGGTGTACCGTATCACTGGAAACAAGCAATAAAATCAATGTCGTTTCCGGCGATTCAATTCGTAAGACACATCGCACAATTTCACATACAATTTTACGGGAGAACGAGTAGGAGTCCTATTTACTTCACGACTGTCCGCCGCCGTCCCGTTCGCCAACCCCCGTCTCCTTTTTTCCTCCTTTTTTTTCTTGTTTTTTTTCCCTCTTTTTTTTTGCTTTTCTTTTTTTTTTATTTCATTCTTTCATTCTCCTCTTCTCTCTTTCCCTCGTTCGACAACATCTCCCTTTCTTTCTCCCATCCGTTCTCTATTATATCATCCTTGAAAACGCGCGTATCGCATTTGTTATCTACCTCGATATTGCTTCTTTTTCGATTCATCATAGAACATTGTTAATTCGATGAGAGGCGTAGATACTACGGCGGTCTTTCCGCAAACTCGAATAATATATAATCGTATGGCGTGCGAGAGCTCTGGCGAACGATATAGAGTGGCCTGGTAGAATTGTGTGTGTTGACTCGTTCGGTGTTCTCGCGCTCCCTCGATACGCGAATCTCGTTAGGATCGTATTAATTATACGAACGAAACCCAGCTCGTATTAATCGAACGTAAGGTTCGAATGCTGTGGTTATCGACAACGGTTATTAATTCTGCGGTGATAATCGATTACGTTGCGGTTAAGCGAATCGATTTTCAAGACTATACAACATCCCCATAACGTCTTATGTTAGGATTCGCCTAACGGAAAATCGTTTTATAAAGATCGATCGTCGTTTTTATGTAATTCGCAGTGTATCCTTTCTTCCTTCTCTTTTTTTCCCTTCTCTCTCTCTCTCTTTTTTACTCCATTTTATTTTTTATTCCAAATTAAACTCGATACACGGACACATAGCTGACCTACATACGAAATACTCGGAATTGGCTTCGCCCGGGCGAGGCTCGATTTATTTCATATACCTAGCAACCCTTCGCGTCGTCGACCCTTTTTCGATGATCGTCATGTTATCGAACGAATTCGTTGGTGCAAAATTCGTCGCGTGCTCGAATCTACCTCGAGAGGAGCATAAATATTCTTGGTGATGTGTGTATATATATATATACATACATATACATATATATATATATATATGTAGAGAGAGAGAGAGATAGTAGTTCGACGTCTCGACAAAACGCTTTAGAGGAGTAGCAAGCAACCAAGCAACCAAGCAACCGAGCCAGCCAGCCAGGCAAGCAGGCAGGCAGGCAGGCAGGCGTCGCTGTCACGACATCGTTGCTGACCGCGATAATATCACATTACCGAGATTAACGCGTACTGTAATTGATCGGACAGTGAGTGAGTAACAGTGGCACTCGCCTTGTCCGACGAATAGGACTTTGTGCGTATGGACACGCCTCCCATTAGTAATCGAATTGACGTCTCTTTTCCATTCTCCAAGCTTTAACGAACGGACTACTAGTACTCGCGTAATGGATATTAGCGTTGACGTTTCTAATTGTAACTTCGTTCGAATCGAATGGGAAGAGTAGATAGAAAAAAACGAGAAAAAAAGGAAGGATAAGAGAGAGAGAGAGAGAAAGGAGGAAAAAAAATAAATTTTCGTGCTCCCCTCGCGTGTGTTTTCAACATCTGGCACGATCCTAGAGAAGAATTCGACTTGGTTTTATCCCCACTCTTCTTTGCCATGGTAGAGGATTACTTTTTTAATCGGTGAGCACTCGCTGGAAAATAGCTACTTTGTCCAGGCACGCCGTGTCTATAAGTGCCACGATCACTTGCCCTACACCCACGGCAAATGTATTGACCATTGGCACACACGCGTTACGATCGGCCCTGAAAATCAAGATCGGCCGATCGTGTTCCGTTCTCTCTTTCTCTCTCTCTTTTTTTTTTGCTTTCGACCTTATAGCGTCGTTCTGTAAATAAATACGTGACACTGATTTCTCTCCATGTATTTCTTCCATCGTAGAGAGAGAGGGAGAGAGAGATGCAGACTTCTTTATTCTTTTTTTATTTTTCTTTCGATTTTCAATTGGCGATACGTTGTTGTTAAATCGAAAAAAAACGACACGCGATAAAATATGTTTGGCCTGGCACTACTGCTTCCTTTTTTTCTCTATTAGAAAAGTTTGGAACAAACGTATCGGAATTTGATATCGTTCGGAAAGAAAAGAGAAAGAGAGAGAGAGAGAGAGAGAGAGGAAAAAAGAGAGAGAAATAAAAGTCTCTCGACTAGTCTGAAAAGCAAAATGTACGGGGGTTTTTAACTTCGGGTACATGGTGTTCTTCGATTCGGGTAAGGCGCAGACGCGTACTCGAAACAAATAACCGGAAGAAAAACGATGTACGTACATAGAGATATATAGTACGTACTTAGGTACGTACGTAGGTACAACACCAGGGTTGATGGTTATACGTCACTGACAATAACAGTGCAGCGACCGGTTTCGAAGCACAAGTGCAAATAAATAGGCTGCACTGCCATTCCATTTGCTAGATTAGAATCAAATATAATTTTTCGAGGGTGCTCGATCGGCTCGATCGAGCGAAAAAGAAGCCGAGCACGCTATCCTTTTCTCGCTTGAAATCATAAAATTGCTTTCTCTCGTGCTTCCAACATCGGACCTGACAAACGATAGCTCACCGTGATTTTATTACTTTTATTTTTTTTCTATCGATCTCTCTCTCTTTCTCTCTCGTTCTGTTCTTTCTCTTTTATTTTGTTTTTATTTATTTATTTTTTTTTTCTCTATAACTACGTATCGTTATAATCACGAGAAAAATTTATAACGCGTTACGAGCGGCACTCTCCCTCTCTCTCTCTCTCTCTCTCTCTCTCTCTCTCTTTCTCTCTCTTTTCGATTACCGATCTCATCCTTTAGATACCAAATACGATCCCATTCGCGTCATTTTCCGCGACGTTTTTCCGGCGCGTTCGACGTGACAAAATTTCTACCGTCTACTACATGGGAGCTAGTAAGCGAGCGAGGCATGCGTGAATAAGTATACCGCCATCCTATTTGGTAGATTAGAATCAAATATAATATTCCGAGACGATCGTCTTTAATACCTCTTGTCGCTGTAAAAGCTCTTCGGCGTTCGCTCGAATACGTTGTTAAACGAGATAATTCGTTTCTTCTTCTTCTTCTTCTTCTTCTTTATTTTATTACCATTAAAAAAGAACCGAACAGGACAAAGAAAGAAAGAAAGAAAGAAAGAAAGAAAGAAAAGGTAAAAGAAAAAGAAATGAAATCAATCCTCTTTCTCGTACTCTTTTATCTCGTAAAACTTAACTCCGTTGTGTTTGGATGTTTACGTTATCCAGGAAGAACAACAGTGAATTTACCGTCGGACACATCTATACTTTAATTTCGCTAGGAAGCAATATGCGTCATTTATACGGCACAGGGCGTCGGCGTCGGCGTCGGCGTCGGCGGGTGTGTGTGGATTTTGTAATCTCAATCTAGCGAGAACCAGGGCCGCCGTGTCTGATGGAGAAAAGAAGCCAGGTGGCTGCAGGTGCGGTTACAGCTCGGCCATAAATCTTACACCTCGTAAACGTGTTCTCTCTCTTACTCTTGCTTTTTCTCTCTCTCTCTTTCTCTTTCTCTTTCTCTTTCTCTTTCTCTCTCTATACGCGTACACGTTGTACGATTTCGATCCGAAGGCTCTTATGAGGGCGTTTACAAATTTATACCGCGTCTTATCTGGCCTTCCAAATGGCGACAAAGCTAGTAATACGAACGCGCATGCACGCAGTCACTCATACACACACACACACACACAGAGAGAAATACGCACGCAAACACACGCAAGGACGCATGCACGCAACCAACGCACACTCATATTCTCTATCTTTCTCTTTCTTCGCGAATAGCCTAAGTGAGTTTTATATAATACCTACTATACAATACGTCGTAACACAAGACACGCACGTAATACTTTTTTTTCGCGCCTCGTCGATTCGATTTTGCGGGAGGGAGTTCTCTCTCTCTCTCTCTCTCTCTCTTTCCCCTCGTATCTAATTTTACCGAGCGTTTCTTTTTCCATAATCAAATGCACCGCTTTTTCAATCTCACCGGGCGATTAATAAGCCGATTACTTCCCCTATAATAATCGCATTACGTTGTCATTATGGCGTCGATTCTGTCCCATCGTCGCTTTTGGAGAATAACGCGAAACATCGAGAGAAGAGAACGTTTATCGTGTTTATTCGAACAATTCACCCATTCTTTATTTCTTTCTTCTTTCAGACGATAGATACGAGAAATATTTTCAACTGTTATATTTAATCTTTAAAAACGGACAGTAGCACGATGGCCGATACGAATCTTATAACGTGGACTCCATCATATCGAACATTAACGATCGCACGATGTTTGAACAATAATGAAAATATTGTATCAGCATAGATTCATTAAGAGGTTTGTAATGATGTCGTTCGTTTAAGGTTAATAGTAATCGATGTCAGGTAAGAGACGTGCCAGCGTACGTAGATACGTGGATGGACGTGTTTGTTGATGAATCGTTAACGAAATTTCTTTATCGATTATCCCTTTCAATTGGCAGATTTTTCAATCAAAAGCGTTTCTTAACAGTATACCGACACAAACGACGAGTTGAAAGGTCGTTAATCGGTTAAACTTGATTCGTTTATGCGCAAAGAGAAGAAAAGGTAAATATTTTACAAGTAGTTAGATAATTACCATGCGATAGATTTTCATTGGTAGACCGGAAGCGAATTCCCATGAGAAGACTAAATATTAAACGGGCAATTAGAGCTCTCTCTCTCTCTCTCTCTCTCTCTCTCTCTCTCTCTCTCTCTCTCTTAACGCGACGCTCATTGTTATTATTATAATTATAGATCGTTCGTCGTCGGTCAGGTGCTCGCAGGCAACGAATTAATACCCGCGCCTGGCTAATATGCAATGCCGTTACGGTGTATTACGGTAGAACACGTTGGTGGCAGGGCAACATCAGCACGGGGGTGGTGGAGTACGTTTGCTCACCGCAAACGTGCGAGTTTCGAGCGGCCGATCGAAAAACCTCCGAGCGTGTTGCGGTACGTAAGCCGCGTTTTCATGCGTTCGCGACTAAGCAGCGGCGCGCGCGCGGAAAACAACGTTCTTTCCAATTATTGCCTCGTAAATCTGGCGCGAAACGACCGCCAATTATTTAGGTATTAGCCACCCATCTCTCTCTCTCTCTCTCTATGCTCGTTCACTCGTTTGCTCGCACGCGATAATAATCGTTCCTCGAACGAAAATCGTTGCTAGCTCGCTCGCTAGCCCGCTCTCGTTCGTTCGCTCGTTCGATTTCATTCCCGTCATATTTCGCGGTCCCGTTTTACGTCAAACGTATGCTAGTAGTCCGGAGGTAGCCGAGAGGACGTTTCGATATTCGTGAATTATTCCAAAGCGAGGATAAAACGCGTATACGCGTGTGATATAATATATAGAATTGCGATTATTTATGCGACTGATAATACCAACTCGATAGCAAATGTAATCGGGATTTATTAAAGATGCAACGACGGATTAGAGAGAGAGAGAGAGAGAGAGAGAGAGAGAGAGAGAGAGAGAGAGAGAGAGAGAGAGTCATTAGTTTCGTCCCATGTTAATGGTTCATTACTTCGATCTCGTTTGACGCGACAACGATGTATGGTCTTGGCGAAATATATTCATGAGTTGTCATACGACTTCTGATGGCAAGTTTCACGGTTCCATTCGAAAAAAACATAACTCACTTTGGACCCCCTAGTATTTACGGGTTCTATTAGAAAACTGTCAGGGTTGTGATCCCACGTGCCTGGCTCGTGCCAACACATGTTGGCGTTTTCGTATCAGGAGGCGACGAAGAGCCAACGACGATCCTGGAATCTCTCAGGCTTATAGGATTCGCCGTAGTCTCCTTTTCCTAGTGTTATGCTCCTTGA
Source organism: Vespula vulgaris (assembly GCF_905475345.1). Taxonomy (NCBI): domain Eukaryota; kingdom Metazoa; phylum Arthropoda; class Insecta; order Hymenoptera; family Vespidae; genus Vespula; species Vespula vulgaris. The sequence continues at coordinate 712,261 of NC_066603.1, read as the reverse complement.
CGACGACGACGACGACGACGACGACGACGACGACGACGACGATTCGACGCGTTTCGCAACGTTTCGCCATTTTTCTTCGAGATTCCGAGAAAATTTCATGTAATAAAATAATAGATTCTGACGATGTTAAATAATTTAAATGAAAAAAAAAAAGAAAGAAAAAGGGAAAGAAAAAAGACATGAAAAAATAGGGAAAAGATCGGTCACTACGGAATCTGTTTTATCGACGACTGCCTGTCGACGCGGCTTCGATCGGTTGCCCTCGCCGTTGTACGATTCGATGGAGCGATATGGAATATTAATTTTCGCTAACTCACCCGATCCCTCGATTCCCAGCGGCATCCGTTTCTCCGCTTCACTCTCTCTTTCTATTTCCCCTCCCCCGTCAACCCCCAGTCCACGAAACCCCCCGCCCCCGCCCCTGTCGACCCCCTTCTCTTCCTCCTTCTCCTCCTCCTCCCCCTCCCCCTCTTTCGGCCTGTCGCCACCTCGTGTCTCGTCTCGCCGAACAATGTTTTCCAATTAACTTTATTCGAAATCGAACGACACCCCGTCATCTCCTTTTCCTCCCTTTTAATTCAACCCTCCTCTCTTCCTACCACCCACTCCTACTGGCGTAGCACAAACGATAAAAAGGTATTTCCATCTCGTCGCTCAAAACGTATACCGAGAGCGATTACTTGTAATCACGGGGAGAGACCGAACGAGACTCGTGAAAATTTGATTTCGTTTGGTGAGAAAGAGACAAAAGGACGAATAAATTCATTTACTATTCGTTTATCCTGATCGAACGATCTCGGAGGGGGGTTGGAGGAGGGCGAAGCAAAATATGAACAAAAAATGCAAAGCGGATGGAAAGACGGATGGAAGAAAGACAAAAACTTGAACGTTAACGAGTTAGTTAAAAAATATAACGAAAGGAAAGATAGAGCGACGGAGGAGAGAAAGAGAGAAAGATCCACATTGATTCGGGCGTTACTAGTAGGATCGAAGCGCAAAGTGTCAGTGGCGGGTGGATACCGCGGAAGCAACGGCACCCCTCAAGCTTAAAGCGGCGCCGATACGAAGGCAAAAGCATCGATCGTCGACACAGAGGTGGCGGTGGTAGTGGCAGTGGTGGTGGTGATGGTGGTGGTGGTGGTGATGGTGGTGGTGGTGGCGAGCTCGGTCGCTCGCACGCAGGTGACGCGTCACATCCCCGTAACTTTTTACTCGGTGCAACCGAATATCACGCTTGCTTGGACCTCGAGTTCACGGATAGATAGGCTCCTGCTTGCTCCGGCATAGGTACGTCGTTGATGCGTGCGCGCGAGCGCACCTATGTTCGGACAATACGTTATTACGGGGTAAGCTTTATAAGCGACCCCTTATATCATCCCCCTCGCGCTCAATGCAATCTCATTACCGGGGATGCACTCTCCGTATTAATACCGAAAGGAATTAACTTTCGACGTTATGGGATCAAATGTCATTAACTTTATATTGCCAGCCGTGCCGGTTAGGAGTGACGCAGAGAAGTGAAGAAAGAGAGAGAGGGGTTGAGAGAGAGAGAGAGAAAGAGGGGGGGGAGAGGGTGAGGGCTCCGTTAAAATAAACACGTCACTGGGCCGCGAGCCCTCCGTCCTCTCGACGACGCACGCGTCCTATCGTTTTACGTGCGTCAGGTCCGTTTGAAGCTTGGACTGAATTTAAATTGCCTCCCTCTTCTACCTCTTCTACCCTTTACCCTCTTCCTCTACCTCTACTCCCTACCTCTTTTTCTCTTGTTCCTTCGTTCGTCTTTCTCTTTTTATTTATTAGAGGGAAAAGCGAGTCTTTGTTTCTTTTAATAAATGAAAGTACCTTTCGTCAATCGCTGGTATTTAAAAAATGAAATCCTTTTGGGGTTCCCAGAGGTGAAATCTACACACAAGATGCAAGACGTAACGAGAGTTCATTGTAAAGGACGTCTTAGTAGTTTCTATTTTCCCAAGGAACGCCGATATATATATATATATACATATATATGTATGTATGTATGTATGTATGTATCGACGAGTATCCAGAGCGAATGTAAAATTCAGTTTTCGTTCGAATCGTTTTAGCCGTGGAGGATCGTGAGATCCTCCTCTCCTCCTCTCCTCCTCCTCTTCCTTCTGCACTTCTTAAGGAAGGCTGCAGACATCGCGGGTGGTCTCCGCTCGTTTCCGTTCTTTTCGCGCGGCTCCTTTTAAAAGTTTATCGCGCGTTAAAACGATCGCGTTTCATTGGTAGCTCGGACTTTAAAGCTGTCTTCCGTTTCTCTTTCCCTCGTCCTTTTCCTTTTTTTCGCGTTTTCTTTCTCTCTCTCTCTCTCTCTCTCTCTCTCTCTCTCTCTCTCGTTTAAGGAAGCCTTTAAGGCGCGGCGACATCCGTTCTCTTGCTCTTGTTCGGCTCCTTTGATCCCTGTTGGTAACTGTCTAAGAAAAAGAGGATCGAGTAAAAAGTCCTACTATCCCCAGTACTACGTGCCACGCAAAAATTTTGATAATACCTCTTGCATACGTATCAGACGTATTAAGATACTCCAAGAGAAAATAACATACGATCGTAGTTTTAAAAGGTTACCGAGAGATAGCGACGCGATTCTAATTACTTTGGTATAAGACTATCGCGGAGACATATCCGTAGTCTCGAACGATACTAGAATTTTGAGAGAAATAATGGGAAAGAGATCGAGAGTAACTGCGAGCAGGAGGTGGAGAAAGTATACTCGTCGTGCACTTTGGTGAGTTCGTGGCCAGCTCGTACTCGATTACATTACTCGCGCTGATGTTATTAACGCTGTGGCCGTACGAGAAGGGGTTGTCTAGAGAGAATCGGAGAACGGTAGCTAGCTAACTCCGGCTTTTACCGCGTTTTTACCGCGTTCGTCATTTTAGCACGAGCCTAGCCATACGTCGCATTTATTCCGCATCGACTTTGTCGACCGTACAAAACTCCGTAATACTACTTATTTCTTTTTCTCTCTTTCATCGTTCTCTCTTCGTACGCAGAAAACTTTAACCCGACGAACGACGCGTCGTGTTTGCGGTGCACTCGTTCCCTTGTAGTTTCAACCACCTCTACGCTACGGGACGACGAAATAAACCCTGCGACACGCAGCTCCTGCGGTGCGGTTATAACGCAACCATCCGCACAACGTTCCCTTTACAACGTTTTATATCCTCCTTCCGTGAAAAATGCGCGCGGCGCGATAATGCTCGAGGCGTACCACTTCGTTTTCCACGACTCCCTTCCATCCCTTCTCATTTTTCTTCGAGGGTCCTTCCACGTCGAGTGATCCAATACAAATTACCATTGTTTCCTTCTGATATTTCCCGTAATCTCGTCGGTGGTCTAATGAAAAATTTCTAACTCGACGTATTCCAAATTATTATTAACGTATACGTTATAAAGACATATTAGAGGTATTAGAGAATTATTTCGAATACATTTGGCTAGATCGATCAGCCCGATATATATTCAATTACTGTAATGGATATAACTTTCCAGCGGGTGGAATACATTAAAATAATTCATTTCGAATCGGTTTACGATTTATTTTATTTTATTTATCTTTTTTTTTTTTTTTAATAGGTTGAGCAAGTTTCGTGAATTTTCTCTTTGAGAAACGATCTCCCTTGTCTTTCAAGTATCATCATCATCATCATCATCATCATCATCATCATCATTATTATTATTATTTCCTTTACTCCCATTCGTCTTTGGTTGTTAGCTCGGTGCAACACACGTGTCGCCAATTTCGTGGCAACTTTTTGCCAGCCAGTCCCGGATGAGACTCATTATCTCGTGATGCACACACATCGGACTCGTCGTTGGCTTACTGCGTTTGAGTTATGAGAACGTTTCGAGATCAGATCGGTGCGAGAAAGCCTGCTTAAATTCTAAGGATTCTTTTCGAGTTTTAATCGCGATCAAGGTTATTATCCGATGTTATTCGGTAATTTATGTAAAACGTCGAATACGAATACGGAATTTTATCGAGCGATTCGACGAATGAACAAGACGAAGACGAAGACGAAGACGAGGAAGAAAGAGAGGAAGGAAAGAAGAAGGGTATCGTGTGATGGCACGAGGGTGAATCCATCTGCTAAGTGCGGATAAAATTACCCCTCGATGCCTCCACCGGCAGACTCCCTGGATATCTGGCCGTTCGTTCCACTCGTCTCTTCCTTCCCCCTCCCTCTCTCTCTATCTCTCTCTCTCTCTCTCTCTCTCTCTCTCTCTATCCTTCTCGAGTAAATAACTTAGATGCGTCCGTTGGTCGCTACGTTTGCCAACGGTGGTTCTCAACTCGCGTCGTTTTCCACAACATCTTTTAAAAACATCCAAACTTTGATGTCTTTTATTATTATTGTTCTTCCCAACATCTTAGCAATTCTTACAATGCGATGCGCGTTAAACTACCGTATGATTCCAATGAATCACGAAACTCGTTCCATACTTTTCCTCTTAGTTTTCTTATCGTTTATAAGTTAGACAGGGGAATATTAAGTACGTTGATAAATAAAGGATCATCAAAACAAGAAGAGTATTTCGAACGTCGTCGAAAGAGGGTTGTGTCGGTCCGGAAGACAAACCGATCGACGAGGAGGAGGAGGAGGAGGAGGAGGAGAATGAGCATTGGTAGAATGTAGAAGGAAAATCGGAAAGGATAGCAACATCTCGAGCGTGTGCGGGAGGGCGCGCGCGCGCGCGCGTGTCGTCTCCTCTCCTTTCCTTGGAATCTAATTTCGTCGAATGTCATCCCGGAGAGTCGGAGAGTGCAGCGATCTGCATTCGAGGTTGAATCGCTCGATAGCAATTTCCAGGAAAGGAGAGTACGAGACTCGACGTGTGCACGAGAAAGAAAGAGAGAGAGAGGGGAAAAGAAAGAAAGAAAGAGAGAGAGGGGGGAGGGAGACAGACAGATAAAGAAAGAGAAAGAGAAAGAGATAGAAAAAGAGAAAGAGAAGAGATGGACCGATATAGGTGAATGTAAACGCGTGTATCACGTACGTAAATGTAGAAGAAAGAGAAAAAGAGAGAGAGAGAAGGAAGAAGAGAGGGGATAAGTATCGAGAGAGAGAGAGAAAGAGAGAGAGAAGGGATAGGGTAGGAGGGGGTGGATCCTACAGGAGGATACGCCGTCCTTTCCCTTCGAAGCCCCGTCGAAGTATTGAGTCCTGTATCATGGCGGCTATAATACATTTTTTATCTGATTGAGGGGATCTCCTTTATGGAGGGTGTTCCGTACACACAGCTTTGAGTTGGAGCTCTCGCGGAGCCGTGTATATATACGTGAACGTTGTCTCCCTTTCTTTCTCTCTTTTTCACTTTCGGCCATCGTCGTCGATTTTGTCGTTAGATGGGGGAGAAGAGAAGCGGTAGGGAAACGCGCGTGCCTGTATTTCGAGAGAGAGAGAGAGAGAGAGAGAGAGAAAACGCGCCTTTTTTCTTTCCCTGCGTTTTCCGCATCGGCCGATACTCGTGACACCATTGCCGCAAAGGGGGTGCCGTTGCTTGGTGCAAAAAGATATCGTGGTTTTTAATAATTTATTATTGTCACATTTTTATTGCATATAATAAAATGTTAGGAGATAGAACGGGGACGACGGGGAATATATATTTTTTTTTGCGCGTTCTGTGAGAATAGAGATTCTTATTTTTTCCTTTTTTTTCGTCTGCTCTTTCTTTTTCTTTTTTCTTCTTTTTTTCTTTTTCTTTTTTTTTTTTTTTTTTTTTCTTCATCGAGGAAACTTAATTCGAAGTTATAATAAGTCGATATATCTTTGCAAATATATGCCAGGCTTATTCTTCATGCATCGAGACGGAATTCATTTAATTTTGATGGAATATACTGAATCCTTAATGCACCTAACTGTAACAAGTTTAGAGGAGAGGATGTAAACTCGGTTGTTATTAGATTTTTATTCCTCAGTTTCTCGTGGAATAACGTACGAGTATCGCGTCGTGCATGATGCAGGACTTTTATTGATTCCACGGGAATCTAGAAAATGGCCATATTGGAGATCGTGCGGGTAAAGGATATTAAAATGCATTCAATGCGATCGGCTGCCAATTTATAAAGCTCTTTCAGCTTGGAAGTACTCGTTCGTCTTTCCCGACGGTATTCCCTTTATTTCACCGAACAAATCCAGCAACCGTGCATCTACCGAACGCTTCGTTATGTTTATGTTAACGAATAACGTCGTATCCTTGTCGTCATTGCTGACGTCGACGAATATTTTTTCTTTCTCTCTCTCTCTCTCTCTCTCTTTTTCAACGAGGAAAAGGAAAGAAAGAAAGAAAGAAAAGAAGAAAAAAAAACGTGCCTTAAACACTCGCCTTAACTCGAAAGCTACGACCCGCATATAGGAACGCTGGGTTGCATTTGGTAAATGGCAATCAAATATGCACGATCGATTAGCACGTCCGTGCTTAAAAGCAAACAGTGCTCTTCGACGCGAGAGAACGTACGTTTTAAACGCGTTGCGCACCCGCATCCGTTGTGTTCGTTGTACGGCTCGTTAGAGCCGATAGAGAGCGAGTTAAATAATAAAAAGGCGAGCTATCCGAACGATCTGTTGTTTCGTCCTATTCTTAAAAGAGAAAGAGAAAACGATGGTTAAACGTGAGAGAACGATAGACAGGCATTCGATGATACCACATCGATCGTTTTTTCTACTCTTTATTTTTCTTATTTCTTTTTTTAATCGGAAAATTTGCCTAGCGTCATTCCGACTACTAGCTACCGTTTCGATTTAGTTTCTTTCCCCTTTTCCTGTTCTTTTTTCCTCACCCTCCAAATAAGTCGGTCGCGCGCGTCTATTCGTGTAAAGAAGGACGAAGATGCGAGAGAAACAAAGACGAATAGAGAGAGAGAGAGAGAGAGAGAGACGGATGAAGTCGTGCGAGAAGGAAGGAGAAAAAAAGAGTGGGGTGGAGGAGAAGGAGGTTGGGTGTTTGGGGAGGTGTAGTAGAGGCACAGAGGTTGTGTCAGTGGTGGTGGTAGATCTGGCGGAGCGGAGGCCGCTGCAGGGGATTGAAAAGCAATTTCCCCGTGAGGGACGCGCGGTGTGTGGGCCGAGCTTTATATTAATGATCCAGATATATTATCGGACGTGACCGAAATTGCTGTCAAAAAACTCGGATATTGGATCGAAAGGAGATTGCGAGACGGTCGGCCCTCTTCGTCTCTCTTTCTATCTTTCGCTCGCTCGCTCACTATCTATCTCCGTTCGCTCTTCTGTTGCCGGGGTTCTCTCTATACTCGTCGTCTATACCGATCGGTCACTGCGGAAAATGGCATCGATCAAATTGCGCGGGAAAAGTCAGCTCTCGCGGTTGTTTTGCCGTTTGTTTTCCTTTCATACAGAACGAAATATTTCATATCTCTTTCCTACGGGATCAAACACGTCGTGATAGGAGACGATCGTAGTACCCGATCCCGATGCTCGCTTTACTCGCTTTAAAAAACGATATTAACTCGATATATTCCGAGATGGAATGGTAGCTAACGAATCGTCATTACGATCGAGTCGAATTAAAAGCGGCTCGTTAGAACGAGAGAGAGAGAGAGGGAGAGGGAAGAAGTTTAAAAGACACCGCGAGAGGCTTGACTCCTCATTTCGAAAGCACCTTTTCACATCCCGACTACTATCTTTCCTCTTTCGACCGAGCTTATCGAAGCGAGAAGGAACTTTTTCCTTTTTTTTTTTCTTTCTTTCTTTTTTTTCTTTTATGCGGGTCCCTTAAGTGGCACCTACTACTATGTACCGCGTACGTCGATGCGCGTGTCCGAGCGCTTTTATGCAGGCTCTCGATAAGGAACTTCCTCGGCCTCGTTAACTACCGATCCCCTTCCCTCCTCCTCCGTTCCAATTGGTATCGCGAGACTCAGCCATTCTAATTTTTTCCCCCTTTAATTCTCTGTCGCAGGTTATGTTAAATCGTTTCCCCGCTGACGTCGTTCCAAGGTCGTTCCGAAGGGCCAGCGAGAGGTGAGTGGAAGAAATGGACGAATTTTTTCTTCTTATTTACTCTTTCCTTTTTTCTTCTTTCTTCTATTCCATATATCTTTCGCGAGAATAAAAAAAAAGGAACAGGAAAAAAAAATAGAAAAAATAAAAAAAAAATCTTCGTTTCCTCGAGCAAGAAATTTATCCGTCTCGAGTTAGATCAGGATAGAGGAGACTGATAAAGCGCATCGAGAGGCTTAGCAGTAAAAGCCAGTGCTAAGCCTAACTAAGAACGATGATGAGGAGTGTAATGACGGAGTCGGGAGATGGGAATCATGGTGCGACGCGATGGCGCGGCTCGCGATCCAGTCGGCAAAGACTAATTTCCGGTGGCTCGTATTTATACGGTTAGTTATACCGAGCGAATAATACGGACCCGGCGACCTCGGTTGGTTCATCGAGGGGCGGCCAAGTTAGCCATACGTCCGTCTGTCCGTCCGCACGTCTATCCGTTCGTTCGTGCCCGCTTTCTCCCTCTCTTTCCATCTCTTTCATTCTCCTCTGTCTCTCTCTCTCTCTCTCTCTTCCCCTTCTCCTCCTCCTTCTCTCTTGGTATATAACTCAAACCACGCGCTCCACTGTACGGGTGGTAGGCGTAACTGAATTTCCATAGCTCGGTAATTGTAATGCACATTCGTTAGTCGGCAACGAGAACGAATGGAATTAACGCACGACTACTCTCCGCTAACTTATATTTTTTATTATATTTATACTTTATACGGTGAAACTTATATTCGTTGTATTTAAACTTATTTCTAACGCGTTCGTTCCAACTAATCAATATTATTATTTGATCGTTAAACTTTGTCGGACTCGTTATAAGAAGCTATTTCTTATTCGGATTGCCCTATTCTCTTAATTGTCAGGGAACACAATGGGTTAAAGGTTAAAACAATGAAGGCGTCGAACTAAATAAGAGAACGTAGACGCAAATACCACTGCCGTATATGTATATATTGTATATATTTTATATATATGTATACACATGTCGACATGTATTTGCATGTGCAAGGAAGACGTTTGATTGGCCGTGACGTCGATGCTTTAAAGTGGCTTGCCAGCCCCTTGATTGGATTCTATCGTGGACACAATGGACTATACATTGCGCGACCTGACTTGAGAGCGCATTGGATAGGAGACGAGAGAGAGAGAGAGAGAGAGAGAGAGAGGAAAAAGAGAAGTAGAAGTAGCAGCGCAAATCTTGAACGATCTTACAAACAATATCATTAAGAAAAGACGTAAATAACCAGTAACCGTTGAACCATTGATATATCAGACTACGTTATTAGTAATTGGATTTTTTCCAATAGTCATGCGAATGCCGATGAAACACGAAGTACACTTGATAGTTAGGTTCTAATCAGCGTTAGTTGGAACCCCTTTAATAGGTAAAATCGTCAAGTGTCAGGGCATGTGTAGGGCAGGAGACTAGGGAGGAATCGCGAAGAGGGCTGATGGCCAGTGAATCCTGGCTGTCGTTGGGTATCGGCCAAACGAGAGGAGACGTCAGAGATAGAGAGAGAAGAGAAGGAGAGAGAGAGAGTAGAGAGAGGGTAGGAAAACGAAGAGCTGCGTAACAGGCTGGGGGTGGGAGGAAGAGTAGTAGTAGTAGTAGTAGTAATAGTAGTAGTAGTAGTAGTAACAGTAGTAGTAGCAGTAGTGTAGTAATAGTAGTAGTAGTAGTAGCAGTAGTAATAGTAGTAGTAGTAGTAGTAGTAGTAGTAGTAGTAGTAGTAGTAGTAGTAGTAGTAGTAGTAGTAGTAGTAGTAGTAGTAGTAGTAGTAGTAGTAGTAGTAATAGTAGGTAAGAGAGGGGTGGCGAGGAAGAAGGGTCGGGTCGGGCGTACTTAGTTAGCGGACAATGCGGCCCCTAATGAACAGCCAGGGGCGCCTGGCAGACCAGCTACTGGAGCACGCCATCTAGTACGAGACAGACGGATTACGTTGCTTCGGCTCGGCAACCGTTCCGGCGAGCCGCTTAAGAGGACCGCAGACCGAGCAGAAATCGATCAAAGACGATGCATACTTGGACAACCGTAGCTTTTCTTTATTTTCTTCTTCTTCTTCTTCATTGTTGTTCTTTTTTCTTTGATCTTCTGTCCTTTCTCCTCTGTTTCCTTTCCTTTTTTGTTTTATCCTTCTCTCACTCTCTCTCGATCTCTCACCTCTTCGGATCCTTCGCCGTACGTTAACACCAGCGATCTTATCAAGGACACTTTCATCGATGCGGAAACGATGAATTCCTAGAGATAGAGATTTTCTCATCGAATTCGATATGATAATTTGAAAAGTTCGACGATAGGGCAGCTCTCTCGGATAAACGTGTTCTTTCGATGTCCGTTCAGCGTTTCTTTGGATTTTTTCTTTTCTTTCTTTTCCCTTTCCTTTTCTTTCTTCTTCTCTCTCTCTCTCTCTCTCTCTCTCTCTCTCTCTCTCTCTCTATCTCTCTTACTTTCTTCTTCTCCTTCCATTTAATGGACTTCGAAGCGATTATGCGGCGATCACGTGTGCTCGTCGGCTTGAAACTTAATTAAGATAACGACGGAACTTTGCTCGATCGAATGGGAAGAAAAGGATGGAAAATTAAATGACTTCTTTATTAGCTATTTTACCTCGGCCTTCTCTCTCTCTCTCTCTTTTGCTTCTATTTTTTTTCTTTTTCCTCGTTCGAACTTCTTCTTCTCTCTTTCTCTTTCTCTCTCTTCGAAGTAAATTTATTAACGATACATATTCTCCGTAGTGGCGCAGCACGTTTTACGAATCTATCGGTCTCCTCTGCGTGACTTTAGTTACGAGAAAGAAAAGGATCGAAATTGCTAATGAATGAAACGTACACATACCTAACCGTACGCTGCTTTCATTTAATTAATGATCGCTACGGTGCTTGTTGAGACACATCAATAATTCGAGACCCACTGGCTTTTCATCATTCAGCGAGCTCGTTTTAGCGTATACCGTAAGAGAAACTCGAACGGGGAATCGGTTGGTTTGTTGCACGCAGTAAGTACAAATTAGAAATAATAAGCGTGTCGTACTTAATTATTTATCGTTCGATCGATTTTTTTCCTGTTTTTATTATTTTTTCCTTCCATTTTTTCCCTTTTCTTTTTTTTTTCCTTTACTTGCATTAATTATATACATAGATAGAGTTACGTGCTTTCAAGTAAGGCAGAAAATGAGGATATTTTTTTCCTTTTTTTTTTTTTTTCACGGTAAATCTCAAGGTACATATGTACGTATGTACGTATGTACGTATGTATAAAACGAAGCGCGTTAACTGAGAACCATCGGTCGGTGGTGCGCCGTGCGGCAGTTGTAATTGGATTCAATTGTGCCGCGTTAAATCAGTGACCGCGCTCTCCCGCCGATCCTCCGTTATGTGCCTATCCATCCGTTACTTCTCCGACGCGATTCGTTCGAATAACTTGGTCGCAGTGCGCACGAAAAATCGATCGACTCTTCGTCGTTCAGTGAAACGTATAGAAGAAAAAAAAAATAATAAAAACGAGAGGAAGAGAGACAGTTTTTGGCGTGACGAAAGTCGAACTCTCTCTTTCTCTCTCTCTCTTTACCTCGTTAATTATTTACCGTATTGAGTACGCGTTTAATTATCAGTGCAAAAAATTTCCACGTCTTTTAAACGATCGCTCGCATGATTTTTTTCTTTCCCCTTCTCCACTTTTTTCAACTAACTTGGACGAGGCAAAAGTGAACAGTAGGTTTTCAGAAGAAAAGAAAAAGAGAAACAAAGAACGGATCCTCTTTTGCCTCTATCGATCGATCGATCGATCGATGGATCGATGATCGGAAAATTATCGAAAGAAAACATTAATTATTAACCTTTACTGGTACGGAAGAATCCGTGAAAGAATGATAGGAAGGTATTATTAAGAGGTATTCCCGTGGTTTAGGTTTTAAAGCTTCCTCGATGATCGCAGGGGTGGTTTTAACGGGCACGGTGCGCCTTTGGCGCCATCTCGGGGAATCGCAAAGGGGTGCGGAAGGGCCACTGGCTTCGTAAATACCTACTGCCAGCTCGCATCGGTAATATTGTAAGCGGTAATTTTACTAATGGCATTGCCGCGTTTCTCTGTTTTCTATTACGCTTATATCTTCCCTTCGCGATCCCTACCCTTACTTCCTTTTCTCAAGCGCACACTGTTTCCAAGCACCTTCTCTCCTCCCCTCTTTCCTCTTCCCTCTTCCCTCTTTCTTCTCTTCTCCGTACACACCCTCCACCCATTCCTTGGCACTTGCTTATAACTCTCGTGCATGCGTAGGCACTGTCGTCGTGTAGGTACTACACCTCTCTCCTATGTCTCTCCTCCCTTTTCCTCCTGGAAACCTCCGAGACTTCCACAGAGGGAGCCACTTCTATCCTCACCCTGATAAACCCCCGTTGTACGCGTATTTCCCTCGCTCGAGCAGGGAATAGGCCGCGTGTTTCGAGTGTCGCAGCTATCGTTACCACGACTATACCGGGTGTCCCATCTCGAAAATCTTCGATATGTCTTACCCGATTATACGCGACATTCAGAGACATTTTTGACAATTTCGCTTGGAATCACGTAATTTATTTCAACGAGCTCCTGCTACATTTCAGTTCGTAGTTTATATCGACGAAACGAAATGTCGCGAAACGAAAGGACTCTAGGAACACCCGGTATAATCTGGCATTCGGATTAACCGAAGTGCCGAAGCTTGTGCTCGGTAAAAAGTACGCGAGCGACAAACGATGCCTCGTGTTCCCGCGTGAAACGCGTTGCTGGTTAAGGGGATCGTAACACGTGGTGTTAGGTAGGTAGATACATAGGTATACGTGCAACCAGGGATCGCGGAAACTCGATCGATTTTTTTCATCGAATCGAGAAACTCTCGAGGATTCTTTAGCTAGTTTCGTTCGCGGCGATTAATCATCGTGGCTCGTTAAACGTTCGCGAATGAAATGGTCGTCGTAAAAAATCCCAGAGCTCCTATTTCATAACGACAACCGAGTCGTTTTCTCTTTTCTTCTTGCTTTGGACAGAGAACGCGAATTAGCTAGCTAGCTAGGCAAGGCTAGCTATCCAGCCAGCCAGCCAGCCAGCCAGCCAGCCAGCCAGCCTGGTTGGTTGGTTGGTTGGTTGGTTGGTTGGTTGCTGCTTGGCTGGTCGTTCGTCGCGTTCTCGCGCGCGCACAAAAGTGGAAGACTTTCGAGGCAACGTGAGTTTAATGAAAATAGTTCTTACGTTTTTACGCGACGCTCTCGGAAGCGGCGCTCAGCCTGTACGCTCCCTTAACGAAGATTCTAATTAAGCGAGCCTTCCACCGTCAACCTTCTTCCCGCCACCCCTTCTCAACCTCCACCTTCTCCTTCTCCTTATCCCACCACCTCCTTTTCCTCCGTTACCATCCTCGAACACCACTACTACTACCACCACCACCACCACCACCACCACCACCACCACCACCACCACCACCACCACCACCACTACCACCATCACCATCGCCACCCTTGCTGTTCAACCTTACGCTACTACCTTTCTCGATTTTCATACCAGCCGACGAACACGGCGAGTCACGAGCGGCTAATTTCGACGATCGTTCGATCGTTCATAGTCCTTCAACTTTTTCTTCATTTTTATTCATTTCGTCGAAGATTCTCTCTCTCTCTCTCTCTCTCTCTCTCTCTCTTTCTCCCTCTCATTATTAGACGCTTTAGATCGAACGCCACTTCTCAGCCAGTGGCGAGACGTTGGAGATAGGTCGAGTAATAGGGACGAGAGGAGTGGCTGAAGAAGGGAGAAGGGTGAGATCCCAATTAGATGAGTACAATTAATCGACGAGGGCACGTATCCGGTATCCATGCGCGCGCCACCGTCTGCTATATATTCGAGGGATGCTGCCGAGGTTACACGGGGCGAACGTACTTAATCCATCTACCTCGAACGCTATCAACCCCCGTCCTCCGTCCTCCGTCCTCCTCCCCCTCCTCTTCCTCCTCCTCCTTCCGTTCCGATTCTCTCTACATTTCGCTCGTCTTTCTGTTCTTCGCGAGGAGATATCGATGACTGCCAAAACCAGCCTTATTATCTTCCTCTACCACCTTCGTCTCGTTTCGTTTACGAGTCTCTCAATTCCTTAATTAGATCTAGGGGTACGTTTAACTAGGGCCAGATGGTCGCAAGCGATTCTCAATGACAGCTGAATAAATTCGCGACGGATGAAAAACCCTCTGAATATTTAATATTAAATCCTTTAAGCACGTAAACGAATAATCTCTAAACGCATGCGTATGTCCGTCCGTCCGTCCGTCCGTGCATGTGCGCGTGTGCGTGTTTATATCGTTGAATATTCTTAGACAGTCGTGTACGCGGAGTTTTGTTTTTGGAGAAGCAAAGACTCTTTTAAAATCCTTTAATTATCCCACTCGTTGCGTTTCTTTGCAAACAAAAGAAATAAAGCTCTGAATCGGAGAATCCGTGTATAGGAAGGAGGGATCATCGATCGGTCTTCTCGACCTTTGCTCGACGCATAATCGGGCTTAGGCTATCGAAGAGGCTAGTGGTAACGTTCTTTAATATGAGAGACGAGAAACAAGGCGAGGAAAAAGAGCGAGAGAGCGAAAGAAAGAGAGAGAGAGAGAGAAATAGTTAGAGTTAGAGCGGGAGGGAAAAAGTAATGACCGTAGCACTTTCATTACGTAGCAAAGACGTTAATGCTGCAGGCTCGCGTTATACACGTTATACACGTAAGAGTTAAAAACTCGTCCATACACTCTCTCACGCATTCGCACTCGTGGCATTAGGCGGACGCGTCGAGCGAAAGAGCGAACCGAGCAAACAGGTTGAGTAATGAATTTAATCCCCACCTCGCCTCTTTTCTCTCTCTCTCTCTCTCTCCTTTGCCGTCTTCGTCTCTTTCCTTCCGTCCCTCTAAATCCTCTTTCTCTCTCTCTCTCTCTCGCCCCTCCTATACCTCTCTCTCTTTCTCTCTTTCTCTCTCTCTATCCCCTTCTAGCTCCCTACATGTCTCCTCGGCTCGACCACGCGCACACGTTCGCGCACGTATGCATCAGCTCCGACACACAGTCGCAAAACATGTTCTACCAACGATGCGGCCCCGGCTGTTAGTTACGTTAAGAGCAACGGTTATAATGAGCCCCCATTAAAACGCGACTTCTGGAATATGTCTCCGACAGCTGGACCGCGATGGATTATTTTTTTATCTGCAGACAACAGTTTATTCAAAAGTAACGAGACTGCCGCCGAATAATGGACTCGGTCTGTCCTTCTTCTTCTTCTTCTTTTTCTTCTTCTTCTTCCTTTTCTATTCTAATTTTTTATTATTCTCCTTTTTATTTTTTTTCCTTGTCTTTCTTTTTCCTTTATAAGAAGGACACGGATACGGGATAATAAGAGGCTTTGAATATGATCGAACTATACGTCTTTTTTGCTGCATTACAATTACGTACATACGTACTCGTATATTATCTCCTTGAAACTTGATCGAATAAATCGTACGGAACGCAGGTCAATGTTCCTTTTGTTTATAAAATGTGCCAGATTAGTTGTCAACGTCGATAGGTAATCTTTGAAAACATTGTTTCCTTCCTTCCTTCCTTCCTTCCTTTTAATCGGCCGGTCACGTTTTCTTTTTTTTTCTTTCTTTTTTTTTCCAACGCGTCGAGGTAATGACATCCTTTCGTTATCTTCTCCTCTACCCACACTCTTGCGTTCTCTTTCCCGCTCAGCCTGCTCCTCCTCCTCCTCCTCCTCCTCCTCCTCCTCCTTCACCTCCTCGCTTCTTCTTTCGCTCCTTGAGCGGTTTTTTTTCTTTTTTACCTTCTCTCTCTCTCTCTCTTTTCTCTCTTACACCCTTTCACGCGCTAACGATAAGAACGCGCCGCAGGAGGTACATCGACGGGCCGTGGAATCTCCATAATTCCGGCTTACAGAAAATGACAGCTTTTAGCGTTGATGCACAGTTTATACCGGGTGTATTATTTTAAGTGGCGCTGTCTGTATAATTCAAGACTTAAGGCGCGCAGACAGAACGTGGGAGGGAAAGGAAGGGCATTCAGAATGAAGCGAGAGAGAGAGAGAGAGAGAGATACTCGTGCGTGATTGTGTGCGAGCTGTGAGAGGGGAATGAGGGAAAGAGAAAGGTCGACACGGTAATGGCATCGTCGTGTCGCAAGCTGCAAGCTTCAGTGATTCTCAATCGTCCGAGCCTATCCGTTGTATCATCTCTTTTTTATTTTCTCTTTTCTCATCGACAGTAGGCAACGAGATATTTTCGATGACCGTCTCTCTCTCTCTCTCTCTCTCTCTCTCTCTCTCTCTCTCGTGTTCCTTATCTCATTCTCGTCAACGCGATTGTTATTTTTGCGATCGTCCTCGTAAACTCGAGAAACGTCTCTCTCGTTTTACGAGTTCGCGAGCCTCTTCGCAAACGCGGATTCGATAAAGTGTCGAGAAATAAAGTAGGCATGGCCTGCATCGTGTCTCGATTTAATTCGCGATAAACGGAAATTACGAATCAATTATATCGAGATCGGAGATAAATTTCTAATTAATATTACTCGAGGGCTAACTACAGGATGGATCGAGAGAGATAAAGAGATAAAGAGATAAAGATAGATAGAGATGGAGGGAGAGAGAGAGAGAGCGAAGATCGAGACACATTTTTATTTTTGCTAAAGCCACACTCGTTAGCCACGTAACTTTATCGAATTGGATCTTTCATACCGAGTTACCAACCAACGTGTTGTATAAAGAGTACACGGCGTGCGCCGTACGTTCTTGATGATATCGCGAGAGCACTTAATTGCGAATGTCTGAGTTTAATGACTCGACAACGACGTAGAAACACGGTCTCGATCGTACGCTATTGTCAACGCGCTAGGCGGTCCAGAAGAAGCGTCAATTTCACGGGATGTGGTGTGCGTTTCGGCAGTGTTTCTCAAATCGATCTCACCCGTTCGGCGATAATTTTTCCAAACGAAGATAGACATTGTCCTCTATCTCGTCGTTTTATCTGGAAATATTCGGGGAACTAACGAAACGATAGCTTCGTTTTTGAGTGACAAGCGTTTCGAAAGGAATAACCTGAGAAAACAATGTGGAATACTTCCTGCCGGTGTAACGCAAACAAGAAGATTGAAAGACAAGCACGTGTGAAACCTATTTCCTAAAAGCATCGAAGTCCAGAGAGGACCAACGACGTAAAATGTCATAGCCACGGGCGTTTGAAAATTTTAGAAACCGTAAGTCCTTAGGATCGAAGGATTCGACCTGGAGGTGGAGATATTTAAGGGGGACAATGTCGAAGGGTGCCACGTCGTCGTCGACGTTGTCGAGCGTAGAAGAACGTGGAAGAGATAGGAAGGAAGGGAGAGAGACGGAGAGAGAGAGAGAGAGAGAGAGAGAGAGAGAGAGAGAGAGAAAGAGAGGGTGGCAGGTACGTGATGCCGCGACGAAGGGAGGTAGTGGAGGGGTTGCGCTAGAACTAGGCGCCAGCCAAGTTGCGGCGCTGATTGCACCACAAAGGGTGCAATTATGCGGCCCTCCAGCAATCACCGCGCATTCTGCCCGCCATTTGACCCCTCGATTCCCCCTCGAGCCCCTCCCCATCGCTTTCGCCTAGCCCGCAGCCAACCCTCTCCTCTCCTCTCTTCTCTCTCTCTCTCTCTCTCTCTCGCTCGCTCGCACACTTTTCTCCCGTCACATCGGGTAGTAGTAGTACGTCTCTTGCCGACACCGCGCGCCAGATATATCACCCCTCGAACAGGCCACTGCGTCTTTTTATTTAAATGCACCCCCTCGCTGAATGCTCGTCGCAGTCAATGCAATTTAACCCGGTGTTCGCGAAAAAAATGTGTTAATGAGCGATTGTGCGAATGAAAATATCCTAAAAATTGGACCGTTTTTCGATCTCTTCTCTCTCTCCCTTTTTCTTGTTCGTTCCTTTCGGCGTTCTCTTCCTTCCTCGTCCCAACCGTAACGCCGGTTTCGCCCGGTCCAAACGTTTTCTTACCCCGAGAGCTCGTGCAGTAATCCGGTAAATACCGGAACATCTAACGCGCGTACTTATCTTACACACCCTGTCCACCTTTGCCCCTTCTTTCAGAAAAATCGGCTACGATTTATTACATCTCGCAGAGCTCCGAGGAATTGGAAATGGACGGTTCCACGTTTGACGATTAAGACTCTACGTTAAAGCAAACGTTACGCTCTTTGACGTCTCGTCGTTTGTGTTTGCACAGCTCTACGGTAATCCGACTCGAAAGTCAGCGAGGCGGAGCAGGGGAGAGTGAAAACGGGGATAGAGAAAGAAGGTCCTTCGAACGAAGAAGAAAAAGAAAAAGAAAAAAGGAAATGTTGATTCTCTTTTCCGTTATAAACATCGAGAAAAGGGATATGGGTAAAGGGAGAGGGGGAGGGGCCCAGGCCCGACACCGAAATTTTTCCCAGTGGTTCGGTTCCGTAATCCGAGGACATTAATTCGGTGGTACCAACGTTCGTACTTGCGAGACTCGTTCTCTCGAAAGGGATCCTTGTATTTTCTTAGGTTATCCTCGAGGGATTTCCCTTCAGGAGAAGGGGGAAGGGGGAAAGGGGAAAGGGGAGAGGCTAGAGGGGGGTAGAGCCGGGTTTTCTCGGATATCCTGGTCGAAATTTTACGGTACACGGTATCCCGTATGCCGACGTATCCCGAAGACCCGTCGACCAGGACGACCACGACCAGTTCTCTTCGTTCTTGTTCCTCCTCCACCAGCTCTTTTCTCGCTCCCCTTTCCCCGTCTCTTAAAGAGCCTCCGGGCACGAGAAACACGTGTTCGCCCGTAGCGTACAAATATTGGCTCGTAGATTTTGGCGTTGTAGTCGTTCATTGAGCTTGGCTTAAACGAACGGCTTCGCCTCGGCCGACGTGAATGGACCCACGGAGTCTCTTCCTTTTAGGCTCTCTCCAATGGTACCGGCAGCGCTCGAGCCCGTTAGATATGTGCGTTCTATATCTATACGTTCTTCGCGTTACGTTACGCAGCCTGATCCGTACGTAGCGCGATCCATAAGGTAGGATATAAAAAAATCATCGGGACAATATTAAAATATGTATATGGATACGTGAGAGCGGGGAGGAAGAGGAGAGGAGCGGGAGCCTAGCCAAAGTATCCACCCGGAGGGTTTTTTCTTATATCCTACTCGAATTCAATCTCGAGCGTTCACGAGTTTACGGTAGAGTCGAGCCATCCCGGCCGTCCCACTCGCTCCTAGAGCTCGCCCCCGCACCGCCTTTCCCAAGCTGGACGCAAACTTTTTACCGCGAACGCGGAGACGAGAGGGAGGGGTGGGATCCGAGGATGGCCAGGCAGAACGTCGAGAGCAAAGGTGGAAGAGAGTTGGACGAGGCTGCGAACGAGCGTTGGGCGAAGAGAAGAGGCGGAGGAGGAGGAGGAGGAGGAGGAAGAGGAGAAGGAGTAGAAGCAGGAGGTGGTGGAGGAGGAGGGGAGGGAGGTTATTGCCTGTTGGGTGATTTATCTAGTAATACTAGCCGACAGGCCACGAGCTCTCGGCGGGAGGGGGAGGGAGCGACGGCCACGGGGCCGAGCCTTCTACCCCTTCGGGGCCAACCGCCGGCACCGGTGGAAATTAAAAACTCACTTTATTACACGTCTCATTCTGCTTTCCCCGGTTACGCTTTTCCTCTCCTTCTCTCTCACTCTCTCGTCACATCCGGACCGCGCGTCCTACTCCCTCTTTCTCTCTCCTCTTCTACGACGGACCGACTTAATATGAGGCTCGGCCATACCCGATGGAACGAATATTATTAAAGTTCGCCCGCACGCGAAACCCGTGAAATATCGCTACTCCCTCTTCCTCGAAAGCTTCCCACTCCTCTTTTCCTTCTCCTCCGGCTTCGTTTCTCTTTCCACTTCGCCATCTCTCTCTCTCTCTCTCCATCTATCTATCTCTCTATCTCTTTCTCGCTCTCTCTCTCTTTATCTCTCGTTCTCGCTTTCTACGCTTTTCCATCCTCGAACTACGCTTCCCTTCCGCGCCTTCCATCCTAGCCCTTGCTTCTCCTTGCTTCCTTGCTTGCTTGCCTGCCTGCCTGCCTGCCTGTCTGCTCGTTCGTTCGTTCGCTCGCTCGCTCGCTCGCTCGCTCGCTTGCCTGCCTGCTTGCTTGCTTGCTTGCGAGGGACCTTTATTATCTGCCTTATTCGACGCGGGGAAACCGTCTGGAAGCGAGCGCGCGATCGAGGAGTAATGCGAAACGCTCGGGAGATCGTTTTCGTTGTAAGGGAAGGAAGCGGGCCAGCAAACCGATCACCAGGGAGATCCTTTCAAGCGCGATCGAGATCGTGCCTCGCGATACGTTACGAGAAAACTCACCCTTATTCGACTACATACATACACGTACCTTCTATGTGTCCTTTTTGGAAGACTATCCCTATGATTTTATAGCTTCTCTTCTCTATTCTTCTCTCCTATTCTTTCTTTCCTTCTTTCTTTTTCTCTTTTTTCCTTTCTCCTCTTCTCTTTCCTTCCCACCCACGCTCCACCTTTCATTTTATTTCATTTAGTTTTCTTCTTCCTGCGCTGATTCTTTTTCGTTCCTGTACTCGTAAAAGCGACAGGTGTGTTTACGCGTACAGAACGCCCCGACGATAATTTACGATTGTTTAGAGATTTTTTGCAACCTCTCAAACATCATACAAAATTGTATATTAAATCGATCTATCAGATACAGGTTTATTCGTTTTAACTCAATTTCGGATACGTTCGAGGGACCTCCCTCGAATTTCATTACCGATGAAATCGTTGCTAGCTCTTCTCTTCTAGCCCTCGCAAGGAATCTTTATTATCCACCTTGCTCAACGAGCCCAACCATCTGGAAGCAAATATACCATAGAAACATGTAGTTATATGTATGTGTGTATATGCCTCCGTGTAGAGAGATACGACCCTTCTCTCTCTCTTTCAGTAGATACGTAATATTCCAAGGCTAACTTTCATACACGTGATTCCGATCGCGTATCTCGAAATGATTGCTATCATCGTTTAAAACGTCTGCTTTTTTTTTTTTTTTTATGTACACGATTTTGATCCCCGTTTTTTTTTCTTTTCTTTTCCTTTTTTCGAAAGGAAAAGAAAATTATTTTTCATTTTTTCTCGTTCAAATACATTTCGATAGATTTGTAAAACGATAGGTTACGTATAAAAAGCGTATGAGATTTGATCGACGATTGTCGCAGCAGCAAACAGAGAAGTAAAAATTTCTTGTTGATTCGAAAAACGTGTTATTTCGGATAAGCAGTCTCGTATAAACAACGGATACGTATCGATGATAAGCCAATGATTTATCTGTCCGTACCCGATGCCTCTAGCAGGGCCAGTCTCGTTACGTCACATCCGTTAAACGACGTCGTTATCCATACACCGATTTCGTGAAAGTTTGTTCAGGCGCAAAATAGTCACGCCCGGGATAGGTAGTAGATATATATCATTGACCAGGACCTTACGTCCTCCCGCTCGTTCATTGATCCTCGAATCCTTTTACAGTTGTGTCGTTCCAAGCAAAATGAGTAAACAACTTTAACCGTTCCATTTCCAAAAAAATTCTCTTATTTTTATTATTCGTTAAATTTTTAGATTAACGACAACACCGTCCCATTGAATTTTTCATGGTATTTCGAATCCATATCTCGTTTCATTCTGTAATAAAACGATTCTAAAACCACGAGTTTTTTTTTTCTATTCTTTTTTTTAGAAAACTTTTTGCGTGCTTTTACGTTTCTTAAATGATTGAAACATGAACGAGGAAGGCTGTTCGATCGCTAAAGCGAATTCGTATTTTCATAATTTAATTTAACTGAACCATATTGGGATCGTTGGAGAATTATAAAGCAGCTTGTATTAGAGAGAGAGAGAGAAAGAGAGAGAGAAACGGCATAGACCGCGTAGCGGATGACAAACCCCTCGGTATCCGGCTCGTTTTATTAATGTCAATAAGGCAATTATCGGCAACGAATGGCGCGGGTAGGCATTTCGCTCATATCCTTTCCGAGTGGTCTTCGAATGAGACGATGGCTATGAACTCACGAAAGCTCTACCGAACAAACCGAAATACCTTTCAACGAGCGAGTTTCCTATTAACGATAGGAAGAAGACAAACGATCCCATAACGAGTTGTTCGCGCTCTAACAAAAGTTATTCTTTTAAATCGTTACGGCGATGTATCACAATATACTACGATAAACAAGAAAAAAAAAAGAAACATGAATGAAAGAAAAAAGAAAGAAGAGATAAAAGAGGTAGCGAGAAAAAGAAAAATCGCAAAGTATCGTATTTGATCGACAATTGCAATAATATAAAAGTATAAACGAAAAAAAGTAGTAGTAACGGTAGTAGCGTTAGTAGTAGTCAGTTCTGCGAACCGATTTTCCCTCTTTTCATCGGTCGAGGGTTCGCGAGTCACTCGAGGCACTCGCTAGTCGAGATCCAAAGGGTTTGGGGACAATAATATAGGAACGGAGGGGTTTCTCGGAGCTTCGTCGTCGAGCAATATCCATCCACCCCACGTTCCTGCTTACTCCTCTCCTCCGAGTTATCGTTCTCTGCGTACAATCTCTCTTTCTCTCTCCCTCCCTCTCTCTCTCTCTCTCTCTCTCTCTCTCTCTCTTTGTCTCTTTCTCTATCTCCAACTATATCGTTCCGTCTTTCTCGCGCGAGCAATTTATTCATTATCATACCTTATCGGCGGCCACCTTCATTGATCGAACTCCACGAAAATTTTTCCTTCCTACTTTTCTTTTCGTTAGAGCAATCGACTCTACCGGCGATCGTTTCTTGCAATTTTGATCACTTTGTTACTGTATCTCGATCGCACGTAAGAAACGGAGTCGGAAGATCGAATGGGAAAATACGAGGGTGTGTCGAATGAAAAGATAGCTTTGGAAAGGGAGAGAGAGAAGAGAGAGAGAAAGTATCTATACATTGGTTTCGAAGGACGCAGCTCGAACGAAGGAGGCAAGAAGGTAAAAGATTCACGAAGTGAATAAATCAAGGAACGTCGCACTAGCCGTGCTCTTAGTTTAAGTATTCGAATGTAGCTCCTTCCTGTCCTGGACTTTTTCCTTCCTTCCTTCCTTCCTTCCTTCCTTCCTTCCTTTTTTCATCTTTCGTTTCAGTTACCCCCCCTCTCTCTCTCTCTCTCTCTGTGACACTTCGCTAGCGTTTTTTCCCTTTTATTCTTCTTTTTCCTTTTCTTTTTTTTCGCAACCGGAGGACGTCTCGCGACAAAAATTCTTAGCACGCGTGCTCGAACATTCAATGAGATTTTCCTTACAGCAGCACTCTCCATCGGCTAGGCTCCGGTAGTCTTTGCATCGATCGATCTACCGAAGTCGAGTTTGAACGAAAAGAGAGAAGAACAAAAAACAAAAAACAAAAAAGAAAGAAAGAAAGAGAGAGAACTATTTTCACAATTTCTTACAATCGTTTTCGACCATCTTATCCGATCTAAAGTCTCTGACGTTTTTACTATTCTCTTTTCTTTGTCCCTTTCTCTCTCTCTCTCTCTCTCTCTCTCTCTCTTTCTCTCTCTCTCTCTATATATATATATAGACACACACACACACACACACATACACAAAGAGTAGACGAAATGTGTCTATGATTTCTCGTAACTTTCAAGAGATCGGATCGGTCACTTGTTTTCCGCTAACCCAAAAGAAATTGCGAGTGCTTCGTAATTGCATTACGTAGCGGATAAGGTAGGAGAGATACGTTTCGTTGGAAGACATCGTTCTTTTATGATTTGTTCGTCTTTTAACGACGATATCGTCTCATAATTTGTGACACTGATCGGATCGGACGTGCTCGTTATTTCTGGAGGTAATTTTCGCGAAGGAGCCTTTAAAACGTGGTAACACGTATCGAGCAAGAAATGTGAAAGGAGAGGGAGGGAGAGAGAAAGATAGATAGATAGAGAGATAGAGAGATAGATAGAGGGAGAGAAAGAGAGAAAGAGAGAGAGAGAGAGAGGGAAAATCGTGCAGTAAACGCGCGTGTATGGAAGTACCGTAGGTGTGTGTTCGTTCTACTACGTACATAGATAGATCGTAATGTATCGTTGGGTAAGTTGGGAAAGGAGGGTAGGTCACTGAGGAGGATGGCGGCTCATCTTGTAATGGACTCGGAAGACAGTCGAGTCGGCTAATGGATCCCAGCTCTACCAGAAAAGCTCTTAGTATCTGTGCCATGCTGCTAATATCGATAGCATCGTGCCGCGTCCTTTCAAAATCCACAAAATGTCATGGCGGTACTTCTTCGTCGATGCTGTGCGCGCTCGCGTGCATGCAGAAGAAGATACAAGAACGATACTTACTTCGATTCGGAAACTACCATCGAACGAGACCAACGAGACTCCTTTCATACGAATCTCTTAGCGTTTCACTAGCTGTCTTTTCTGTATACCTACCTATCGAGAAAAGCTCGAAGACTCCATTACTCTCTCCTCTTTGCATCTTTTCTCTGTGGAAGGACATCTGATAAATCCTCCAACGATCTCTCTCTCTCTCTCTCTCTCTCCCTCTCTCTAGTCATTTATATTATTATTTATTGAAAGGATATACAAAAGAAAAATGAGAAGGAAGAAAAAAGGAGATAAAAAGAGTTTGCGACTTCTAAATCATCCCTTGTATAATATAAAATGTAACACTTCGAAGATCAGGAGATGGAAGAATATACTTGACTATATCGTACCTTCATCTTTTTATATGTGCGTTCTAAAGAGAAAAGAAGAGAGAGAGAGAGAGGCAAGTAGGTAAGCAAGCAAGCAAGCAAGCAAGCAAGCAGACAGACGGACATACAGAAAGACAGGCAGGCAGACAGACAGGCAGGCAGCTTGGCAGGCAGGCAGGAATGGACTCATGGAGAAGGGAGGAGGGTGGGTGGGGTGTGGGGTTGAATGCGGTTGAAACGTAGCTCGCTATAGGAAAACGGTGGATGTTTAGCACCGGGAGGAGAGAAATAGGGGTGCTTGCCGGAGTAGGGTAGGACGGCCACAGTGAGTGACTATATATATATATATATATATATATATATATACACATACACACACGATATATATATTTGATGCGTATACACGTGTATATACCCCATATAGATATAGTGCATGTATATACACATATATACGACGAGCCATCTTTCTCTTATCCTTCATAGTCATCTTTTCCTGGTCCAGTATTATCCAGAAAGAGAAAAAGTAAGATCGAGCTACCTTACTCCGGGACAAGCAACAGCCTCGAAAGATGCCTCGGGCATCGCCAAACTTTACTGCTACCTGTTCTCCTAGTCGATGTTGTCCGATACATCAACTCGGTGAATAATAAATCCGCGTTTCCCTGGCAACATTTAGCAACGTTATCTTCTTCCTTTTCATTCTTTTTTCTTTTCTTTTCTTTTCCCTTCGTCTTTTGCGACGGAAAAAACACGCGAAACGCACACATTGCAAATATTTTTCTATATCGAAATATATTTGTTAGATGAGATCGAATCAGGATAGATTTGGAGGATCGACTCGTACGTTATCGCTGAGATTATTTCGTTATTCGTTTAATCGCTGAACAAAAAGAGAAAGAGAGAAAAAAGAAATCAAAATCGATGGGACGTCAAAGCGCGAGAGTTCGCGAAAAAGAAGGAAGAACGGCATCCGGCTGTCGTAAAATCGGCAACGAACGACGGAGGACAGTCGTCCGAGGATGCCTAGAATTTATTTCGATATCCGTTTCGATCGGTATCGATCGAGTAGTAGCTCAGGAACTTCTTGCTAGTGGATAAAGGAGAAGAATAGAGAGGGAGAGGGAGAAAGAGAGAGAGAGAGAGAGAGAGAGAGAGAGAGAGAGAGAGAAAGGAGCCGAAGTGCCGTTTAGTTTAATGCACGTAACGCTACTCTCTTTGCCTGCTTTTTCCACGGCACAATCTCCTTCCGAGCGGTCCATAGTAGTATAAGTCGTGGACAAAGTAGACGGCGTACAGAAAACCTCCATTAAAGTCCCTAGAAGTGATTAGTCCTCTCTTCCCCTCTTTCGCTCGCTTTACTTTCTACTCTTTCAGTCCCCACGCTTTCTTTCTCCCTCCCACTCTCTCTCTCTCTCTCTTACACATCCCTCGCTCATTCTCTCTCCCTCCCATCCCTTTCCATTATTTCTCTTTATTTTCGTCCATCTCACTTCAGTGTTTACCCATCTCTAGCTGATTATTTATCTACTTTGTCGATCGAATCGTTTTATCAGTGCCTCTTCATTTTTTCCCCTTCTCTTCTCTCGATGCTTTCTATACGTTATCACCCATACATGCCCGCACCTCCTCAACCTCTCTCTCGAACGCTAACGGTTCATTTTTTGTCGAGTTTTGACGTCGATCCGACGTCGATAATACTTTTTCAAAGAGACCGGAGGAAAGGGATCGAGTATAATCGGCAAAGTTCGGCCCGGCAGGACGCGATCGCATTAACGTTATATCCAGGGCAAAGTCTCGACGGTCGAACGAATTCGTGAAACAGAGTCGAAGTTGGTGCGTTTAAAAAGTTGGCCGCGTCGGCGAGACGCCCCTTGGTACTTGCTTCTATTCACTCGACTAGCGGCAAACGCGACGCTCTCTATTTCGCAACCTACCCTACCTCCTCATCCTCCTCCACCTCCTCCTCCACCTCCTCGTCCTCCTCCTTCTCTTCCTTTTCCACCTCCACCGCCAGCGCCACCGCCACCGTTGGAGCAGTCCACTTACATTAAAGCGCATTCGAAATTTATAACGTTGCACTTCCGCGAAATGAAAGTTTCGTCGATATTAACGTCGAGAACGCGATGCGGAAAGCGAGCGGCTATGAAATAAAAATGTGACAAGGCAATCCAATAAGAAGGCCGTGGAGGCTGAAGAGAGAGAGAGAGAGAGAGGGAGAGTTTGAGCGTAAGGGGTGGGAGAAAGATAGATAGATACATAGATAGATAGATAGATAGATAGATAGATAGATAGATAGATAGACAGATAGATAGAAAGATAGTAGAGGGGCTTGTTCCTTCGAGCCCCGTTATTTCGCACATGATGATCCACCTTTTGAGTTCTCGATTTAATCAGCTCATTGCCGTAAATCACTGAGTAATTAAAAGAAAGCATATCGGGAACGTAGTGGTAGGTGCCGTTAAGTATAAACGCGGTCTAATCCATTTTCTCGAACGAATTCGGCCGCGTTAAAGGTAAAAGAAAGAGAGAGAGAGAGAAAGAGAGAGAGAGAGAGAGAGAGAAAAGATCGTAGCCTTTCTAATTTAATCTGGCGAATGATTCCGTGATTCTCGAAGCCGGTAGAGAGAGCAACCCTTTCATTACTTAGGTTCCTATCCTTGCGCCGGACCGCCACGCCACCCTCTATCTATCTATCTATCTCTCTCTCTCCCTCTCTCTCTCACTCGAACAGTACAACCCTCCGCGTTCCTCCCCTCTCGACGGAACGTCGCACAACACTAAATCAGCGAGCAGTGTAATTTTTGTAATGGGAGGTGTGGCCTTGCGGGAAAGCCGATGGGGAGTATAGTAGCTAGGTGGGAAGCTTTCGATGAAAGTGGGGATAACCACCCCTTTCGAGCACGATACTCTCCCTACCTCCGTTCCTGCACGCGTGCGATAGGGTAGCCTTTTACTCGCATAGCTCGACGTTAGTCGCGAACTTGATCTTTCCGTAGCACGACGCGCGACTCTGACTCTCGCGAAACATTCTCCTATGATCGATGTACAAATGGATCTCTACTTATCTCTATCACGATCAAGGTGATCTCAATTAAAATAGCGTACTCGATCCTATCGAAATTTAATCGATATTTCTCTATTAAGTCGGAAAACGTTCGTGAGATGGTACGTATCATCGATATAAATATTTTCTTATACATTCTATTTAGAAAAAAGAGACAGAGAGAGAGAGAGAGAGAGAGAGAGACAGGAAGGAACACTTGAAAGGCGCGTCGCTGTTAATCGGTAAGAGTACCGACGTTATCCCGTATCACGAAAACTCGTTCGCTCGAACGGGAGGTAAATCGTGCGGCAAAGATAGTGGACGGGAAAGAGAAAGAAGAGAGAGAGAGAGAGAGAGAGAAAGAGCGAGAGGTAGTCAAAAAGACAAAGAGAGAGAGAAACGATAGAGAATATAGTGGGGTGAATGGAGGGACAAAGCGAGCACGTGGAGGGAGCGAAATAGATGTGGTGGGTGAAAATCTTGTAGAGTGGGGGCAAGTACGGCTCGTTTTTGTCGGAGTAACGGAGGGATAACGACGTAGAATCGTCGATGGTGGAGGGGTTGTCTTCCGAATCGGTGGAGGAAGCCGAGAGAGGGAGAAAGAGAAAGAGAGAGAGAGAGAGAGAGAGATAGTTCAGAGTGGTGGGGATTTATCACCGTCGGTGGCGTGCCGTGGCCGCACGCGGTACTCCGGCAGTTTACAACCGACCATCCTACTGGTAGGAGGTTCGCGCTTTTTCGGCTTGGTTCAATCTCGAACGACGTCTCGTTGCTGGCACACGAGTCATTTGATCTCGAGCGCGAGTTTCTATAAAAAAAAAAGATTCTATATCGTTAGTCGCACATCGAATCTCGCTTTTGTGTGAAATCTCGAGTTCCGTTGCTCGACGCATATAAAATAATCGTCTTTTCAATTAGAGACATTTTCTCTTTTCTCCTCCTTTCTTTCAACGACACTCGCAAAATTTCCCGGGGGTGGTGCTTTAAAGAGAACAACTCGTCCTTCTCAAGATGCAGTGGCACGTGGCGGAAGGAGAATAAAGACGAGAGATCCAGAGGATTCTCGTCGTTAACGTCCGCTTAACTTTCGTGCGATCGTTGCAAGGTAACGTTGCCTGTTTTGTATCATCTATCCGTTTGTCTGAATAAAGGGAATATATTTCGGAAGATCGACGTTCGGTAGATCGTTTTGAACATATAGAATTTCTTTCTACGAAGTCGATTGTAAGTACTTAAGTACTTACTTGCCGATCGTATCGGTTCCTTCCGGTCATATCCTCTCGTTTGCATATTTTTTTGCGATAAGACCACGGCGTGCCGTCCGCGACGTTATATCTCTCGAGGTCGAGAACCCTTAGAATCCTGTGGCGAGTTATCTCTCTCTCTCTCTGTCTCTCTTTCAATGGCGGTGAATTTAATTGCTGTCGTTTGTATATTTAATTATCGTTTAATCGAGGGTTGGGACGGAGGGAGGGGTATAAGGAAGGACTTTAATCGAATAACGAAGAAAGAAAAGCAATTATGTCGCGCGATCGTATCGGCGGTGCCGAGGAGGAGGAAGAGGAGGAGGATAAGGATGAGGAATAAGAGGTAGATAGGTAGATAGGTAGGTAGCTAGGTAGGTAGGTAGGTAGGTAGGTAGGTAGGTAGGAGAATCTGTGGGCTGAGAGAGGTTAAAGAAGAGAAGGGGACTAGGAAACGAAAAGAGGGGTGGGAGAGAGGAGCCGTAACGACGAAAGTTGCGTTACTTCGTTCTCCCTTCGTCGACTGGATTTCTCTGAAAGTAATTAAGCGTCCACGGGTAATGTATCGCGCGGAGTAATTTCATTAGCGACGCGCGCATGCCGGTAACCGGAGAAACGACTGTTTACGAGGATATGTCGAGGGCCGGTAGAACCGGCAACGAAGAGAAAGAGACAGAGAGAGAGAGAGAGAGAGAGAGAGAGAGAGAAATAGCGAGATAGCGAGATAGCGAGAGAGCGAGAGGGTGGATGAGAGGGTGGGAGGGAGGGTGGACCAGGAACTACGACGAAGACTAGGAGGAACGAGCCTTTCGTGACTTCATCGACCATCGAAACGTCAAGTTGAGTTTAACCAACTACGAGTCTTCGACGTGCTTCGCCTTTTACAGCGATTTCGTGATTGTGGAAGTCCTCTCTCTCTCTCTCTCTCTCTCTCTTTCTCCCTCTCTCTTCCTACCTTCATCCCTCCCATCCTCTCGTTTTCTCTCTCTTTCTCTCTCTCTCTTCGCTAGCTGTGTCTTTCTCTCACTCGACGTCTCCTCCAGCGCGACTCAGTCAGCGCTCGCTCCAATTACAGCTTCCACTTAAGACGTTCGCGTTCGTACGGTTGCCGTTACAGATACGGATTCCTTAGAAGCGACGTTAATCCCGCACCCCGTAGAATGCCACGTATCAGCTTGCCAGACTCGCATTTTCTTACACGTAATGCTGTCGAGTTTCGCTTTTCTACCTCGCGCCTATTCTCGACTTCCGATAAATTTTTATTTCTCCTTCGTATATCGTCGTTTCTTCGTTGTTTCGCGCGACGATAAGCGTTCTTCGGTTACGTCGACGTAACCAAACGAATATATTCGAATGGGAACGAATATATTCGAGATAAACTACGGGCGTCGAAATTCGGACGGACAGATCTGAATAATTCCAAGAAAAAAAGGTACGCCTTTTTATTAATCGGACGAGACTCTCGTCCTTTTTTTTCTTAATTATTATTATTATTTTTTTTTGTATATACGTAACGATACGACGATAAACGCGATCGTGCAATATATCTACGACGCGGAATATCGAGACTTCAACGGGCATCTTTTTCTTCCCTCGACTGTCCCAATCAGCAGGCCGATCAGAGTGGGTGGAGACGGGAGTAAGAGAAAGAGAGAAAACAGGAGGAGAAGGTGGAAGAGGAGCGAGCCAGCAGGAAGAGATCCCTATTTCGAGGGGTTCGAGCGTCCCTGCAGAATGGATGCGAGTGTATCCGTCCGTTTGGATTTCGATAATTGGCACTAGCTTCAGCACTGGCGGGCTCGTTAGCCGTTCGCCTAAAGAGAATGGCTTAATTATTTCGTTTGAAGTCGGAGAGAGGCGGCCCGTCGTCGGCTTCGGAGAGAAAGAGGGCCGGGGGTATAGGAGAAAGGGGAGAGAGAGAGAGAGAGAGAGAGAGAGAGAGAGAGAGAGACGAGGGGTGGGAGAGGGGATGGCTTTAAGATACGCAGGAAGTACATGTATATAGCACGGCTATCACTGTCCTACCGAAGCTCTCAAATAAATTGACTATGCGCGCGAGAGCGAGGGCGACCCAGAGAGAGAGAGAGAGAGAGAGAGAGAGAGAGAGAGAGAGAGCAGGCTCGCTAGCGAGCCAAACGTTTATTTTATACCGACACAATTCGGTGCGGTTAATTAACTCCCGGTTAAAAGCGGAAGTATGACCGTGACTCTTGGTGGGAGCGTGCGCGCGCTCTCTCAGTCTTTATCGTAAGTTCCGCGATTCGACGAAATCAAAGGAATGGAAATCTCTGTCGTCCGGAGAGAGACAAAAGACGGGAAAAAGAAAGACGTACGTTCGCAATATAAAAAAAAAAGAAAAAGAGGGAAAAATAGGAGGAAGAAAAAAATTACCGATTCCAACTCCTCTCTTCGTTCGTCGGTGTGTTTCTTTTTTTTCTTGTTCGTTCCCAATGCAATCGATAAAAAAAAAAGGAAGAAAAAAAAGGAGTATCTTACCGATCGGATTAATTACTCTCGCTGAACTATTCTATATTCTCGTTCTTCTTTCTTCGAAATCGATTCAGTAACGATACTATCGAGAGTTGATATCTCGAAGGCTTTCACAGTCCTTCTCTTCGTCGTCTTTCAACGAGCACCGGTTGCCTCTTACTACTTCCACGGCAAACGATTTAATAAGACCGTACACCCAGACAGAGCGAGTATTACTCGTAATTCCATGGCGAACGCTTCAATAAAAGAGGCACTTTGCCTGATCGAAAAACGTCAAATATAATCCTCTTACGTTGATCGTAGCTGCAGAATGCGTGCCTTACGAATTGACCCTTCCCACCATTTTCTTCCACCTTCTCCTCCATCCCCACCCCTCTCCCTAAGTCACCCTCCACGGAGTCACCATATAGCCGCCGATATCCCTGCGAAAAGTCGTCTGTTCGAAAGCACGTGCATGTATGTACGTACGTATCCATGTATAAGGTAGTAGGAGGGTCTAAAACTTTCGTTCGGTCACCTTCTCTTCTCTTTCGGGCATTGCTTTTACGACGATGATATAGTCCCTCGATCATCCCCCCCAAAGTTCTTGGGCATTCCGCCAGGTGGCAGTGTACAGCTTTCTGGGCGTCGGCCCCAGAAATCATTTTCACCGTTGTGCCCCTACCGGCATAACCCTTCCCCCTTAGAATTTTCCCCCTCGGAATTTATAATTTCATTATTTATCTTGAAGGAATAATTAGAATGTAGCGTTGAAGTTTCTTCGATTGTCCTCGCTTTCCGGCGTTCTTCAAATATTATATTATATTGTATTGTATTATATTATATTATAATGTCATATCATATTATATTATATTATATTATATGATATTATATTTCAAGCATGTCACTTTGCTGCTATAATCGAATTATTGCCGATGAAATAATTTAAGAAACTCTGGAAATTCTCGAATAAAGTGAAATCAAATTGTTCCGGCTCGTTTTAATAAGCCGTTTTAATACCGAGTAATCATTCATAATTGCGTAGGGTCTTTCGAACGAGTAATTTAGTATTCGTCGTGGTATGCGCATAGGAAAGAATAGCATCGACTCGAGTCGATATATCTTCGATCTTTTAAAATGATCAGAGGGTGGTATCGTCTATCGAGAAACGGAGACCGCAATGTTACTTCCTTTATATCCACGTTGAAAGAAGAAAAACGTTTCGAATAGTTTTCGAACGTGTTTCGTTCACGCTCAGGTTGATTCGCCCGATTTGAAGCGATCTCGCAACCAGGACGACGCCATCTTTCTTTCAGTGAAAAGTTCCTTTTTCCGCTTAGTCGTTTCTCGCAGCGTAGGTAGGTAGCTAGGTAGCTAGGTAGCTAGGTAGGTACCAGAGGCATCGGCTATTGGCCACTGAGATATCTTTCGATTATCAGACCATCCATACCTACCTACCGCCTTAGCTGGCTGGGCTCCATTGTCTCCCGGGCTCTTTCAATTAATGTTTTGATTGATTTTGGCCCCTCGATTGCGAGATCGTTCTTACGTCGACCTACCCCATCTCGTCCGTTTCCTTCTCCTCTATATCTCGCTTTCACCCTCATCCCTCTACTACTTCTATCATTCCTTTTCCTTTCTTTATTTTGTTCAAAGTTGTATGCCACGTCGCCTAGATAGTCGAACCTTTTAAGATGGTAGATCGTCTCTCTTTTCTTTAGGAGTAAGATGAAATAAAAGATCCTTCGAATTCTAATTCCTTTTCGGCTTCTAAGAAGAGAAATAGAGACATCGAGAATCGGGGATATTAGATTTACCCTTTTATCACTTACGCACGTTGCTGCGTCAGGTGTCTGTTGGTTCGAGACGCTTACGACTCGTTTTATGACGCGCCGATATCGTCGTCTTCGTCGTCGTTCCACTCAGACACTTTAAAATCTGCACGATACGCGATATCGATATTACCCGATGTACCTTAATGTTTAGTACACCATTCACGATAATCATTAGTCCTTTACGCTCATCCCGTGCTTCGTTAAAACGAAACGAAAAAAGAAACCCTCCTTCTTGTTATTCCATAAATTTATTCGGGAAACCGGATTATTCCTTTTGGAAGGGCAACGAAAGCTTGTAAATCGCTATGGAAAAATAAGAATACCGGGAGGGGAGAGAATTCGGAAAAGCGAAAAGTCGCGTCGACGTGGATGTCTTTTCAGTACTACTGGAGTTGTATGAGCGAGAGAGAGAGAGAGGGAAAAGAGGAATATAAGAGGAGGACGCCTGTGGTGGTAGTTGGTGGATGGTCGAATCTGTGTTATACCGGTGGCTGTTTTATTGCGAGATTTGCGGCATGGCCTCTCCGTGTAACAAGACTTACTGAGATCTTAATAGAATCTGAGACCACCACCCCCGTTTGCTACCCCATACCACGGATTCTCTTCGGCTTTGCCTCCTCCTTGGCCTTCGTTTTCCCTTCCTCTTCCTCCTCCTCCTCCTCCTTCATTCTTCCCCTCTC
Organism: Vespula vulgaris; assembly: GCF_905475345.1. Lineage (NCBI taxonomy): Eukaryota > Metazoa > Arthropoda > Insecta > Hymenoptera > Vespidae > Vespula > Vespula vulgaris. The sequence goes on along the minus strand of NC_066603.1, from coordinate 678,240 downwards.
TTTCCTTCTCCTCGGGGGAGGGAGAAGAAAAAGAAAAGGAAGGAAGAAGGAAGTTGACCTCGTCGCTGCATCCCTCCTGCGGGAAGAGGAGGGATGCTTATTCTAAGCGTGTGTATATATATATATACCTATATAAAGAGAGAGGTGGGGAGAAAGAGGAAAAGGGGAGGTTAGACACGAGGCGCGAGGGGTCGAGGCTGCTGGAGGGTGATTTATGAATATTGCCTAGCAGGAAAAGTGTATCGCGGCCGGTTGCGTCGATTCTACTCGACGACGACGACGACGACGACGACGATGACGACGACGTCGGAACGGAAAAGCGCAAAAATTTCTTTTGAAGTCTTTTCTTTTTTTTCTCTTTCTTTTTTTTCTTGCTTTTCTTCTTCACTTCTCTATTCCTCTATTTCTCCTTTCGCGTTTCTTTCTTTGCTATGATCGGCGACGACCCATAAGACGCTTCGCCTAAGGTAACATCAGCCCTTTCCTTCCGCTAACTACGTCTACAACGCCACTACTTCGTGACAGAGAAAACGACGAAAGAAAAAGAGAGAGAGAAAGAGAGAAAGAGAGAGAGAGGGAAAGGGAGAACTGGTCTCGTTAATTTTTCGTGTTTTTGCAACGGGCGCCTGCATAAAGCTATAATGACCACGGTTTACAGCCTTATTTGCTCGATTTACCGAGTCTTGTTTGCACAAGGAAGTATATTACACCGACTAAAATTGTTTTCCGTTTTCCTTCCATTAATGCGCACCGTCGACTCTTCTACCCTTCCCACCCCCGCCGAACCCACGAATTTTCGAGGCCACGTACTAACCGATGTAGGAATAATTTTTTTTTCTTCCTCGAACAAAGAATTCCCTTTTCTACTTCTCTCTCTCTCTCTCACACACACAGACACACTCTCTCTCTCTCTCTCTCTTTCTTTCCCCCCTTATTTTTCTTCTCTTTGCTCTACGATAAATATACTTGTGGTTTCTAATAGAAATGTTTCGGATCTTTTTTCTTGTTTTTTTTTTCTTTCTTTTTTTCTTCTTCTTCTTCTTCCTATTGAGAAAGCTCTACCGCCCATACAATTTTATGTTCAAATACTATCACAATGTGGGAAGACTAATCTTTCACGGATAGTAATACGTCGTTTGTCCGGAGAAAAGAACAAGCTTGAAAAAGTACAAACGAAATGGACAAAGAGGGAGAGCTCTCTGTACGGATATGTGCGAGTATCGCCAAACCGTCAGACTTAATTTATGACCAAGAGCATTTTCCAATTTTCAATGACCACCCTGTAGAGGATATGTAGCACGGGTCACGCGCGCACGCGTTCCCCTTCTTTATTTCGTGTAAGCAATACTCGATCCCTATATACACGCAGACACACGTATACGGATACGCTCTCTTTCTCTCTCTTTCCTTCTTCAGCATATATAAAAATTGGGAAAAGATAGGAGGGAAGTGTAGTCCGGGTCTTCTCGCTTGGCAGAAGCAATTTTATATTTTATTCTCGTATTTAGATTCACCATTTCAGATATTGTAAGAACAAAAATAAGTTTAAATTGAATTCCGTCAGCCCCACTTTTTTTCCTTTGTGCATATATAGGCATTATATGCTTTTCCATTTTTTTTTTCGATCTCGTCGTAATCCTCGATCTATTATCGATACGATAAGTCATTAATTAGAAAGTAAGTTTTCTTGGTCTATCAGCGATCGTCCTTTTCTCCTTAACCCAGTGACGAAGATAGGTGTCGTTATTTTCCAAAGGATTCCGATCGGGAGCTACAACACGCGAGCTACAAAAATAAGTTTAAATTGAAACCCATCGTATATCCTTTGCTATGCACCCATAAGTATCTGGACGTTGATAGTGGTAGTAATAGTAGTAGTAGTAGTAGTAGTATTAGTAGGTAATAGTGCGAGGAGGTGGAGAGTTGCCTAGTGGATAAGGGTTGGTGTGGGTGGTTGTAATATCCGCGTGCTGGACATAACATGCCCGTTCACCCTTCTTGAAGTAAAAGGGGATGAAGGAGAGGAGAAGGAAGGCAACAGAGAGAAAGAGAGAGAGAGAGAGATCACCAAGATGGCGGTAGGAGCGCGGAGCTAATTTTTAACTGGCTGCTCGCTCGGAGTTTGGTTCGCCTATCGTTAATTGGATCCCAGATGAAGGAGCCCTCTCTCTCTCTCTTTCTCTGTCTCTCTCTCTCTCTCGCGCGCATGTTCTCGCTTTGCGGCACCAACGGAAGAAGAGGAACTCGGATCCGATTCTCTGAACGTCTAACGACCGACGTAATAATCTCGCTCGTGTCGAGAAAATAGAAAGTCGAAAAATCTTAGCTCTTATATATTTTTAATTATCGCTAAAATATTTCGTGCAGTCTGAACTGCGTCAAGCGTTTTCTCCTTCTTTCTCTCTATTTCTCTTCTCTCTTCTCTCTTTTCGTCCCTTTCGTTTGGCAGAGAAGCGAACGAATGACTTCGAAAAGTCAAGGAGTTCCAGCTGTTACATTTTGCACTGGCTGAAGGCGGTGTTACCGGCTCACAAAGATGTATACGTCGTGCGCGTATATAGCACTTGCCTCGAATCGGGAGAAGGTCTGTCTCCCCAGGAAGCTTGTTAGGCGCCGGCGAGCTCCGCTATCTTCTAATTGGCGATATAATGATCCTGAAGGATGGAATCCCGTGGTCCTGAAGGGGCCGAGGAGCACCCTCCTCCGTGCCTTGCCTTGTTAGGGGTGAAATTAAAATTTGGCGCTGCCTATCCTCTCTCTCTCTCTCTCCCTCTCTTTCTATATATATATATATATATATATATATATATATGTATGTATGTATGTCTATCTCTTTCCTTCTCCCTTTTCTTCTCATCTTATACCCTATCTTCCTCCATCCTTCCTCTTTGCTCTCCTCTTTACTCTCTTCTTCGTCGTTCCCTGGTGGGCTCGTTATGCGTCCGTTCAAACTTGTATGTTTCTTCCAACTAAAGGTTCTTACACACGTACCTACATAGATACATAGATACCGTACATACGTACATACATACATGCAGAGATATAGGACTGTAGCAATTTCGTTATCGAGGAGAGTTAATTGCGGGACAGGTTTCGCGTTTCCTGACGATCTCACCGATTTCTTTTTCTCTTCTTTTTTTTTGCGAAAAAAAAAGAATAATTTCGCGAACGAAACGTCTTACACGCGACATTAATGAATAGAGCAGGGTCTAATTAATGCCGACGAAGTTTATCGGATTTCAGGAATTTCGTGAATTATAATCGACGGATCGTACCGTACCTATTGATTTCTGAATCCGTATTCTTCTCGTGAATACCTATATTTTCGAAAGCCCTTCTGGTAGTTAGCGAACTGGCCGCCTCAATTAGCGGAACTTGCAGGTACGTTACCGAGGTCCAATTAGTCATAGCTTGTAAACTGCTCCACGCTTACTCGAGTGAAACTAATAACTTTTCGACCGCAAGGTATACACGCTGATATCCCCCTTTCCATCCCCCTCTACCGACCATAGAAACTGCATACATTTGTAAGTAACGTCGGCGGGGAGCTTTATAACTGGAGCTTTCTTGGCTCTGCGACGTAAAGCTTTATCGCGTGCATTCTCATTTCGATTGAAACGGGACCGATGTTAGACGATATATCTATAGATTTCATATTTCGATAAATATCGATTCGATAACGTAACGAGTACGTAATTAAATAACGATCATAAATAAATACATATAAAGAGGAATAAAAAATAGGAATCATTAACCGAAAAGAATAAATCGTTGATTTCCGGATGAGAAATTCCAAAGGACCCTCTCGTGGCCGCTGATAGTTACAGGCCTGGTCTCAATTAGTAGAACTTACGTCGCCGGGGTCCAATTAGACGTAGGCTAGAAGCTACACCCTGTTTGCTCGAGTTTGCCCGTACCTGTGCTCCGTCGACGACGACGACGACGACGACGACGACGACGACGACGACGACGATGCGGCCGCGTTGGATGGGGTTGCTGCCCGTCCTACAGCACCCGTTGCTTGCTGTCTTTTTCCTCCGCTAATGACTAATTAGCAACCTCTCCACTTCATAGTATAATGACACGGGAGGCAGTCTCGAGTCGTCGGCTGGGATCATTATTAAACCCCGAAATTGCAATGGTGCTCGCTGTCCCAGCACCTATCTCTCTCTCTCTCTCTCTCTCTCTTTCTCGATTATTTCGTCGTCTTGCCAGCGAAAGATTTCGATCGTCGAATTAAATCTTTTTTATTTTCTATTACCTTTTTGTTACTCGAAAAAAAGAAATATATTATATTCCTTTCCCTTTTTATAGATACGTATTCATTCTTTTTTTCAAATCTCTACGGGTACTTGGACCCACACTACTGGTATCCTAGACATCAGACTGCGAACCCTTCTTCGTTTCATCCCCTCGTCCGGTCCACCCTCGATTTCCGAGTGGAAAAGGTAACGCCCGCGAGAACGCTCGAAAAAATGTCCATGAAATTGAAAACCGTAGAGTGCATTTCAGTATACGCGTGTTGGAGGGTGGGATATACTAACTTCTCTCTCTCTCTCTCTCTTTCCCTTTGTCTTCTCTTTCCCTCGATAGAAATATTATACGTGGGACCTCGTCCACTTGCACGAGACTTATAAGGAGTGAGAGAGAGAGAGAGAGAGAGAGAGAGAGAGAGAGAGAGAGATTCCGTCAAACCCTCTTTTTGTCTTTTTCTTTCTCTCTCCTTCCTCTCTGCAGTCGCGTATTACTTCGGATTCCACTCCATCTCGGTCTTCTTCTTCTTCTTCCTTCCTCCCTCCTTCGTCGCCCCTCCCACTCTCTTCTTTTACATTTATTTATTTCCTAAATGTCCGACCCCGCCGGCTACTTTATATTTGACATTTTTATTAAACCACCCGCCAGCCCTGTCCGGCTGGACAGGATATCTCGCGACGGATAGTCCGGAGTTTTGGCCGAGTGGCGAATGGGAAGGTAAGGGTGGTCGAGGAGGAGGAGGAGGAGGAGGGAAAGAAGACGGGGTGGCTATAGGTGCTCCCATATTGCTGTTAGGGCAGTTTCGTAATCTCAGAAGGGTGCCTCTCCTCTCTTATATTGACCGAATAAAAAGTCCTATACGTTGCCGATCGGATATCGTACTTTTCCCACTATCCAGGACTTTCATGGTGTATTGTTTCGAATTTCCTCTCGTTTCTTTTTATTACTTTGAACGATTTTAGTTACATAGAACTTTATCTATCGATCCTCGGTGTTACAGCTTTCGTTGCAATTAATACTTGCTCTACACCGATGGTAAAAACAACGATGGTAAGCGATACGATATTGTTGTAGCTAAAGTTGATTAGCCATTCGGGGAAAAAGGGATTCAAAGGGCCGATAGGAATCGAAAGAGGAAAGGGGGAGGAAAAATTCAATGCTAGTGACGCGTAATGAAACGTGCGCGAAGCCGAGGAGACGAGGAGAAGAGGGAGAAGATGGATAAGAGGAAGGGAGGAAAGGAGGAGGAGGAGGAGGACGAGAACGGTCGGACGTAACAGGAATGCAGTCGATACGCGGCAATGCTACAATATCGAGTTGTTGAACGGCCACGGCCACGTAGGTGTACGCTTACCACGGATCAGGATATTGCGGTCTCGACCGTATTTATCATTCGAGCCGACTATCTCTCTCTTTCTCTTTCTCTCTCTCTCGCTCTCTCATCTTCCTCCCAACGCAATCCGATCGCAAGAACGTCTTTTGTGGATTTCGTGTATTCGCGGAGATGTACGCGAGGATCATAGATACATGTACCTATGCGTTGCACCGTCTGTTATTTGTGTCTCGCGAGCTCTCAAGTTTATACTGGTCCGTGACGCGCTGAAAGATTAAATTACAGACCGGTTCGCGTATCCAATTTGTGCGATTTAATCGCCTCGAGTCTGGCATCCACGACGCTTCTATATTTCCCTCGATTTTTGTTTGCTTTTTCTTTTAACGATCGACGAATTTACTTAGGTAGATATATACACATATATATATGTATACATATATTATAATCGTACATAGAGCAACTTTATCGGAGTTTACAAAGTAGTTTCATAGTCGTTGGAAGTAGATCCAACCGATTGTGGCGATCGGTTGGGCAAAGAAAAGGCACGATAAAAAAGATAAAATAAAAATAAAAGGAAAATGCAAAAGACGGGTGGAGGAAAAGCGACGCGCTTCGTTTTGACGAGTCGCGAGGCGCCTAGCAGATATCTCGTCGAGCCGGAGCCTCGGTGGTGAAGCTATGAGAAGAGAGGAAGTGGGTGGGAGGAGGGGTGATCAGAGAGAGAGAGAGAGAGAGAGAGAGAGAGAGAGAAAGAGAGAGAGCACGCGGGGGTGCACGATGGAGGAACGATGTTTTTTCCTCCGCGGCTCCTCTTTAATTTGCCCTCCAATTAACGGACGGGGTCCTATTTGAAAAATACCTGCCACGAGGGCTGGCAATTATACTTCTTCCTTTTTTTGCGCCACGAGCGCGTTATTAGCGCTATCCGTTCTCTCTCTCTCTCTCTCTCTCTTTCCCTCTCTCTCTTCGAGCCACGATCGCTCTCTCTCCGTCTCTCCTCGTTCTTTCTCCTTCTTTCTTCTTCGTTTGGCGCGCATGTGTAGGCGCGCGCATGCTGCTCTCTATCTCTCTCTCTCTCTCTTCCACTCTTTCCATAGATCTCTATGCAATTGTATGTACTTTACTTGTACGCGTGTCTTCATGTATGTGTATATGCAAAAGAGAAAGAGAGAAGGATAGAACGAAGGTATACATACGTATATACGACGGCAACGTGAGCGAGGAAGATAGAGAACGAGAACGAGAGAGAGAGAGAGAGAGAGAGAGAGAGAGAGAGAGAGAGAGAGAGAGAGAGAGAGAGAGAGAGAGTGAGAGAGAGAGCGAGAGGAGTAGCGTTTATAACTCGTGCCCGGGTCTCCCAGCTTTGAGAAGGCCAATTAGCAGCATAAAGCTGCAGCTTGGCCCCGGGGCCGAGGATGTTTGTATGTAATAATGGATTGTTACTCAAAGTATCCGGCTAATTAATTAAGCCCCGCGCCTCGCCGTGTACCCTTTCCCCATTCCACTCTCGGGAATCCTTCCTCTGGCGTCGCGCGCGCTGTTCCCTCTACCCCCACCGCCACCCCTCGTCCCCCACCCTACCCTCCTCTTCTCCCCTTCGCTCGAATCTCCTTCACTCCTCCCGAGGTTCGCCGCGCGCGCACCTCTCAACGGTCCACCACCCGCCAAACCACCCTCTCGCGCTCTCCACCCGCCGAATCGCTTCGGCGGTACAGACGTGTGCTCACGCTTCAACAAATGTGTTCGTTCGAATCGCACTCGAATCGCACTTCTCCAAATCTAACGCTTTACTACCGGTTAGGACAGACGAAATAGAAAATTAGTGTACGCGCGTTATATCGAAAAATTATATGTATGCATGTATGTATATCGAAACGACGTATCGATTTTGATCCATGCGCTCGTTCAAACTCATTCGTGGTAAAGGAAATGGAACGAGAGACGTTCGTCGTCTCGAGTTCTCGAGTCTTTACGATTACGCGGAAAGAGAGAGAAAAATGAAACATCTATTTTAAGGATCCTCCCTGGTTCATGTTGCAGGAGGCGTTATAGCTGGGATCAGGATGACTATGGACGTGAGTAAGTCGGAAACGAATAAAAACGGTTCGACGCAGCAGGAATGCGCCGGTTGTGGGAAAACCATCACGGAAAGGTGGGTCAGGCAAATGGAGTTTCGACTTGAAAACACGATTTTTCGATCGTTTCCCCACCCCCTCCCCTCCACCTTCTCCTCCCTCCCCTCCGTCTCCCCATCAGCTGCAGCCGTATCCATTATTTCGTGCTCTCCACTTTCGATCGTGGCTATTAGCGTTTTTAACGAGAAGCATTCGAGGCACATCGCTCCTAGCGCTCGACTTTTTTATTTCGATCGGTTATCCAGTATCCGCTCTGAAAGCCTCCAATCAGAGCCATCGCGTTTGTTTCGATTTAACTGACCGACGGGAAAATTTCGAATTGTTCTAAACTGTCGGATATACGTGCTGGGAATTTTATGTATATATCTATCTATCTGTGTGTAGATTAAAAAAAAAAAAAAAAAAGAAAGGAAAAAAAGGCAGATGGAAGGAAAAAGTATACCTATGTATCCGAGCAATTTTTTTGCACACGTGGATAACGAGTACACAATACACATCCTTATTAACCCATTGGTAGCGGTCGGGAGTGAAATTGTTCGTGCAGCGCCGAGATAGCGAGCGAAACGAATATGAATTCGAATCCGCATGTATTTAGCTCTTTGATGCGAAACGTAGATCAATAAACGATCATCTCAGTTGTGTTTCTACCTCGCAGTAGTCGTTTTATTCGCGCAACCCCCGCCGCGTAGTCGCTTCATTAGTATCCCGACCCTTTTAAAAATCAACACATATCGACTACTAACGATTCGTTTTCTCTCTCTCTCTCTCTCTCTCTCTCTCTTTCTCTCTTTCATTCACTCTCTCTTCATTTCGCGATTTAATTGCATAGAATTAATGGGTAGCGTTAATTAATTCCGAATCGTTCGTCTTTTGAATTTTTTACGCGAGCGACGAACGGTCGATCGATCGATCGGCCGCAGTCGATTGGTCTGGTGGTCGGTGGTCCATCGATCCATCGATCGATCCATCGATTCATCGATCTATCGATCGATCGATCGTGTCAAGGAAACGCGTTTAGAGTAACGGTCGAGAACAACGGGGCATTGCTTTTAGAATTTCGAATTTAATTTACCGAATTATTCCGCCGAATATATTTTCCAACCATCGGCGGAGTTGAAATAAGAAGGGCAATGGCTAACCGATGTGTATCTTAAAGCGAACGGTCGGTAAGAAGAGAAACTACGGTCGGTTTTACAGGTATCTTCTGAAAGCCCTGGACCTTTACTGGCACGAGGACTGTCTCAAGTGCGCATGCTGCGACTGTAGGTTAGGCGAGGTCGGTTCTACGCTCTATACGAAGGCCAACCTTATCCTCTGCAAGAGGGACTACCTCAGGCTCTTCGGGAATACAGGATATTGCGCGGCCTGCAACAAGTCTATACCGGCCTTCGAAATGGTCATGCGAGCCAGGACGAACGTCTATCATCTTGATTGTTTCGCCTGTCAACAGTGTACGCACCGGTAAGTAATATTCTAGGCGTTTCAACGATATATATATATATATATACACATATAATGTGTACACACACACGCACACACACACACACACACATATCTTGCATTTTGAATTAGGAATGCGCGATGCAAGTTTCAAAGATAATTACAATACCCGAAGTAAGGTACTAGCTCTACTCGAGGAAAGCCAGAGAAGACGGGGAATGAGTTGAACGAGACAGAAGTCGACTCGGGGGATTGCTTTACAGGCCAGCTGGGAAATCACCCTTTGCTCTGACCCTCCTCCCTCTCTCCTCCGCCCTCGACTGTATCGTCGTACCTTGCTATATTCGTATTCCACTTTTCATTTTATTCGGTCGTCTCTCTCTTTCTCTCTTAACTCTTTTCCCCCCTTTCATATTCTTCTTCACTCTCTAAAAGTCAATGGGGAACAAAAAGATTCACGCTTTTTTTCGTCACGACGCAATAGAAATTTTGTTTGGAGATTATTGAAGCTTACGTTTCGCCGGGCATAAAGCCACGGTGAATTTTCGTTCTGCTAGGTAGGAAAACTTGCTCTCGTGGTTTCCGTGGTGTACCGTAGCAAGAGAAGAATCGCGTTGCGGGGACGAACGTAAAATAGCGAAACTACAAAGCTCGGGAACGCGCAACAATGTGAGCTGGCTTATTGACGGCTCGTTGGAATTGAGGAAGCGAGATACGGCGGGGAAAGTGAGGGGGAGGAGGAGGGTAGGAGCGAGAGAGGATTGCCATTGGTCAGGAGCGAGCGGAGCGTGCTGTCGGTGCTGTTTCGAAGAAGGGAGGTAGAGGTGGAGGAGGAGGAGGAGGAGGAGGAGGTGGAGGAGGAGAAAGAGGAGGAGAGAAGTGAACGGAGAGAAAGAGACAGAACGGAGGAGGAAGGGTTGTAGTTTCAAGCCAATAGTAATGGCTCGGCCAGGCGTGCGACAAACGTTGTACAGCTTCTCAAACAATGCGAACAAAAGAGCATCAATTTTACGTTTTTATCGTCGGGCATTGTCTATCTTTGACAATACCCTCGTCGGCAGGGCTATTCTCTGTCGGCTTCCAGGCCTCTTTTCGACGATGCGACGCGATGATAACTTAACCGTCTTCGACGGGCACCCGCCAGAAACAACTCACTGGCACGTCCGACTTTTTTCTCCTTAATACCTTCCAAGGATTCCTACTACGCTATATTCTATGCAACGAAGAATATCTATACGGATTCCCTCTTTGCGATGTCTGAAAAAAAATATATATATATATATTCACGATTTTGTCCCTGTTTCATATTCTTTAGGATTACCCTTCGAAGAAGATCGTAAACATATTCCGTGGCAGAAAACGACGTCCAATTATTTTTCTAGCGCAATGTCAGAGAGCTTCCGTCGCGGCAAACTAGAAGAAGGCAATTATATGCGCACGAAGGCGGCAATGGCGGGAGCAGCAATGGCTGTGTCGCGTAACACGACGACTTAGAGCTTGCAATTAAACAGCAACAATTACGCGCGGGGTAACTTTAGACTGTAATAACACGGAATAAAGGGTTGCCGGTGGCAGTGACTATGTTGCCACCCTCCTAGACAGAGGGATGATTTACCGATCCAATTAGCTACATCTCTCTCTCTCTCTCTCTCTCCCTCTTTCTCTCTCTCTCTTCGTCGTTGTCTCTCTTTCTCGCGCACTCGTTTACCAGTACTCAACCATTCGCATTCTTGTTCCGTCGCACCTGCCGGCTACGGATGATCGATGCGAATGACAAAATTGATATCGATTAGTATTCCGTTTTTTATGTTCTTACTTTTGTATTCTTTTTATCGCTGTCGAATCGTATACAAACGATAGAAACAAATCCTTGACTCCTCTCGATCGAACGGATATTTTTCCAACCGTTAAGCTTACCAAGAAAATCGTCGTGGACTTTCTCGATTCAGCAGAAACTATTTCAGAGACGTTCGAGAAACACCAGCTACATTTTAGGTATTTCGCATTCGTCGAAGCACCATAGGTATTACTCTTGGAGGGCTATGGGCATGCTGGCACCACTGGGGTCGGCAGTAAAGCGGTCCTAATGGGGTCACACATTGGCACCGACTATCACATTTATTTATTCAAACTGCAGTACACTCTCTGTCTCTCTCTCTCTTTCTTTCTTTTTTTTTTTCCTTTTCCACTTATACGCAGTTCTCTTTTCTTTCTACGTCTCGATAGTAGCGTCTCTATTTCCCTTTCCTACGTAGTCAGCCGTTCTATGGACGACTCTCGGTTGGTGTTTCGCAAAGCCCGGTGACCCTCGTTAAAGATTCAGCCAAGTTATCCGAGTACACCCAGATTGAAATTTTCCATGCAAACTCGAGGGCGAGACGACGACGCGCCTTCTCTCTCTCTCTCTCTCTCTCCCCCCACTCTACCTCCATTCTCTTTTTTCTCTCTTGTGATTTTAACTTCTCCCTTATTCTCTCTCCTTCTCTCTCTTAGCACACTGTACTCTTACATCCTTTAGGAAGCAGCTCTCGCTCGTGCTAGCGGCCGATTAATATTTCAAACTCTCTTGCACTCGCGTTACCGTACACGTGCGTCCATCCCAACTTCCTACTTTTTTAGGAAGCTTTAGAAATGGAAAGATTTACGTTTCGATTTGAGAAAACGGTTTCTACGATCTTCTACCGGCCCAACATTTTTGTTAATAAGATTTTCCTGCGAGGGATACCTTTCGAAGCCCCCGGCCTTTGATAAAGGAATTCTTTCGGGCGGTAACGCGATTAAACGACTGGCCTATTAGAAAAATCGTACCAAGCTTGAAAACGTCTATCTAATTAGTTCGTTCGCTCGAATGAAAATCGTGTTAGTCACACGAGAGACACTGACAGAGAGAGAAAGAGAGAGAGAGAGAGAGGTAAACTCGCATTTGGTATCATCGTGAACGTGCACGGGAAACGTTTCCGCGAGAATTAAAGGATAGCCTTTCGCGCGGTGGCATTATTCGCGAGAGAGCATAATAATGGAAAATCCAACGCAATGAGTGTGCTCGTACTGCTCTGCGATAATTCCAATGACTGCGCAGTTATGATAATATCTCTATCTCTAGTCCAGACGGGCATACCGAAAAGGCTTTGAAAACACTTCCGCGTTCGAGCGTAGTTAGTAGTTGTATCGTCGCAGCTAGACGCAAAATACTTTTAACGCATTCGTCGTCAAAGCAATCTCTAGAGAAACCGATGCATTCGTCATCGTCGTAGCGTATTAACGTACATTAACCTTTTATTGTTTATCAGGAATACAGCGTATTCTTACAGTTTCTTTTTTTCTTTATATGTTAAATAAAGAAATCTTTAAAAAAACTGTTTCAATCGAGTTCCGTCGTAGCACGCGCTAACGAAGTGAAAAGTTAACTTCGTTTCGAGTAAGACCGATACCTATAACAATACCCAAGTATCTTTCCGTTTCTTTTTTCAAGAAAACAAAAAGTTCGGATTGCGACAGTGTCGACTACTACTCGGCGGCGTCATTTAACACAGACGTGTCAGTCGTATGATGTGCGAGAGAGGAAAAAAGAGAAAAGGAAAGAGAAAAAAAGAGAAAGAGAGAGAGAGAGAGAGAGAGAGAAAAGGTGGTGGGAGTATGGGAAGAGGAGGAGGAAGAGGAGGAGCTATGGGCCAGCTTGAAAACGAGGGAAAGCTCGTATAAGCTATGGTAGAGCAGCGAGGCCGCGTGCACGATGGGCGCTAATTCTATTTGCTGTGCGATTACGAGAGTATCTACCACGAGCCAGACTCGGCGCGCTCTCGTATTTCGCTCTCGTATTTCCTGCCGGGATCAAAGCGGATACGACACCGCTCGCGGACAGAGAAGGCCGATAATAATTATTTGTCCGGCACGTCGCGATGCGCTCGTTATCGACCAACGTCGTCCTTTTTCCCTACTCTTCCTCCTCCTCCTCCTCTTCCTCGTTCTCCTCTTCCTACTACTACACTACTACTATTACTATTACTACTGCTATTATTACTACTACTCTACTACTAATATTACTACTACTAGTACTATTACTACTACTTCTCCTTTCCCCCCTTCCCTCCCCTCTTCCTACTATCGATTTATATTTCTCTTTCTCCCCCCACTCTATCTCTCTCCAAAAAAAAAATATGAACGAAGATGGAAATACGAGAGACAGATACATCGCGCGAGATAATTCTGCGACTGTCAATCGGTACAAATTTCCAAGCGTCCATCAAACTCTTCGCGTTTTGACGTTCGACCATTTTCGGATTAAAAAAAAAAAGAAGGAAAAAAGGAAAGGAAAAAAAAGTCGAAAAAAAAGGAAAAAAAGAACAGGATAAAAATATTCCTTCCCCTCCTACTATGACCGGGGTCAATTACGTTTCCTCGGAAATTGCGTTCGGTAGATACTTTCCATAAATTCTAACACGTATCCGTTCATCTTTTGATAGACTCTCTCTCTCTCTTTCTTTCTCTCTTTCTCTTTCTTTTTCTCTTTCTTTCTTTATTCTTCCAGCTTCCTTCGCATACCCCACTACCTTGACTAAAGCCAGAACATCAACAGGTGTTTCCTTGTTAGCATATTTACTCTTTATGATTCCTTCTTTTTTATAGGAATTTTTTCTTATAAATACATTTCCATAAATTTCTAATAATCATTTGATCGATTAATCATAAAAGATCTTTCGTAGCGGTAAACGATGTACGTGTAACTTGATTTATCATTCATTTTGTTATAACGAGATGGACAAGGGTTGTTTCATTTATGATTGCAGGTTTTGCGTCGGCGATCGGTTTTACCTGTGCGAGAATAAAATCCTTTGCGAGTACGATTACGAAGCGAGGTTCGCCAATATGGCGCCGCAGTCGCCAGCATCCCTCGCTTATATAAAAAGGCAACTACCACCAACGGCGACGCCACCTGGACAGAACGTTCATCCTGGTCACAATCCTCTACAGGGACACCAGGGAATAGGACAGATGGTGGGCCCTCATAATCACGCGACGAACGTAAGTCTTATCAACGACGAGTTGAAATTTCCGACGAAGGAAGGTGTTCGATTAATCGGAAAAGTTTGATTCGCCTAAAGGACGTTCATTTTGAAGATTATATAAGAACAGATTTATATAAGAATTGAATACCACGAAAGAAGCAAATGCATTAGTTTATTGGAGAGTGTTCAGCGAACGATTACGTTTTCTGACTTCAGGGTCAGATGTCAGGTGGAGGAGGTCCTACGGTGAACGGAACTGCCATAGGCGTAGGTGGGCCTCGTGCACCCGGTGACATGAATAACAACGGCCTCTCTGGGCCAGGCGGTTTGGGCTCGGTGAAACCATTGCCGATGACGATGCAGGCACCGACGAGCTGAGACGAGGCCTTGCCACCCCTGAAGAAGCTCAGATGTCTCAGCGGTTATTAATCGGCCGAAATCGTGTCGAGTGTTGCGCGGCTAAACTTCGTTGGCTAAAACTTCCGTCAATTGAAACGGGGAAAAATATCTAAACCGGACGGAGGGATGATTTTTCTTTTGTCACGTAAAGGAACTCGACGACAAAAATTACGAGAGAGAGAGAGAGAGAGAGAGGGAGAAAGAGAGAGGGAGAAAATCGAAGTGTGACAATGACGATGACAAAGATGATTCTTGGGAATCATATTGTAAATTAACGGTGCTCGTGGTACACCATAAACGGACAGTCTGTGTAAGATATGTTTCTAATGATAAGTAAAGAAAAAAGAAGAAGGAATGAGTGATATGTGCGAAAGAAAGAGAGAGAGAGAGAGAGAGAGAGAGAGAATGGTGGAGTCGACCTGTAAATATCCTCACTAATATATCGACTCCACGAGTGGACGCCTGAGGTTATACGAGTATACGTCTAACGATTAAGGTCTTTCTATGATTATTATTACTTCGTTAAACCGGTTAACGTAATTCGCTCTCGTTGTTTTTTATCCTTCCAATTAGCCGATTGTTCGAGCGAGAAAGAGACGGCGACATTGAGGTAGAGGGATGATAATAAAGAAGAGGGAGAGAAAGAAGAAGAACGAGAAGAAGAAGAAGAAAAAGTAGGAAGAGTACAGAAGTAGATAAAGTCAAACGATTCCTGTGTTCTTTTTCGTCCTCTCACATTTCCTTCTTCTTCTTCTTCTTCTTCTTCTTCTTCTTCGTCTTTACGTCTCGTTGAATAAATTTAGGGAATCTTGCCATTTTAGTACGCGAGGACTTTCTCACGTTCTCGACGTTTTTTATTTTTTATTCTTTTTTTTTTTCTTTTCTTTTCTTTTTTTTCCTCCCCAGACAGAGAACGCAGGAAGAGTATTATAATTGATAATGCCTTTAAAGGGAGTTCGCGAACTCGAGTTCCATACAGCCGATACCAAAGATTAACGACGTATGATTAATTATGGAAAGGAAAACAAAAGGAAAAAAAAAGGAAGCGGAAACGAGTCGCACGATTTTCGAATGTTCCCGTGTATTTTCTTTTTTTTTTCTTTCTTTTCTTTCCCCTTTTTTTTTTTGTTAACCTCCGGTCGGAGCTTTAAATTTTCAAACCAAAGACGGAAAAAGAAACGAAGACGAAGGAGATGAGAGAGCAGTACGCATCCACGCCAAAGGATCAAAAAGGTGATCCGCTTTAACAGTGACGATCGAGGAGGACCGACGCGCTCGTACCTGTAAATATACTACGTATAATTGAAGAAGCAAAGTGCGACAATATTATTTCTTTTTTGTTCTTATTTAAGAAAAAAAAAAAATGAAAAGAAAAGGAAAAGAAAAAAAGCAGAATGAAATAAATCGTCATCTCGAACGACGATATCGAAAGATGAAGATCGAGCAAATCGCAAATCCGTCGATCGACATTATCGAAAAAGAGAGCTAACAAATAAAAAACATTAAAAAACAAAAAAAAAATAAAAAGAGAAACAACTGCTGCTGCTGCTCGAGAGAGAGAGAGAGAGAGAGGGAGAGAGAGAAAGAGAGAGAGGCCGCGTATCGATGAAGTACAAAAGAAAGATACGAGAGAATATGTTCTCACAGAGTAAGCACCGCGAAATAAACGCAACGCGCACTTCTTACCGTCGTCGTACTCGTAGATTAGAAGCAACAAATAAAAAAAAAAACAAAAACAAAACAAAAAAAGCAACAACAACAACAACAAGAACAACAAAAACAACAACACGAGAAAATAACAATGAACACTCGAAGAAAAAAAAAAGAACTTTACCCTCCCTCCTCCCCCAATCCCCAGCCTATTTCGAGAATCTTTCTAACAAAAAACACAAATCGCTGTCCTTCGAAACCCTTCCACGTCCCAATTTTTCGTCCTTTCCTTCCCACACTCGCCAACGTCTCTCACCAGCAAGCGCAAGAACGTTTTTGTTATTCATCTGTATATAATATCGTTTACTAGCGCATTACCGATATATTTACGATCGGCTCTGTAGGGGCTCCCATTACTACCGAGGAAATATAACATTCTTATAAATACAATCTGATACATTCGAGGAGCATTTTTATTTCACTTCCAGAACATTAGAGAGCTACGTAGAGGAGAGAAAGAGAAAGAGCTATCACCAAAGCGAATTTCGTTCCGCCCAGACCACGTATACTACCTATTCTTCCCCCATCTACCAGCCCTCCTACTATTCCGTTCGGGCTATTTATGGTCTTTCGAAGAACGCGAGAGGCCAGAGCGGCCCTCCTCGCAATCGAACTACCATCGAAATCGCGAAACGAAGGGAAAATACCGCGTGCGGTATTCGAGTTCGGTTTACCTTCCGTACGGGACCGTATTGGTCGTCGCTGAGTTACGACTCGTGGAACGAGGAGGAGAAGGAGAGAGAGAGAGAGAGAGAGAGAGAGAGAGAGAAAGAGAGAGAAAAGAAAGAAAGGGGATAAGATTGGGGGAGAGAGAGAGAGAGAGAACAAATGCGATTTCCCTAATGCTTTCCAAGACCCACGGAGTCAAACGTTATTATGCTCGGTGAAGACTTTATAATGGGGACACGTTGAAAAACTTCTTAAAACTACGTGGTGCACGTTGCTTGTACCTTTCTCTTTCTCTCCCTCTTTCTCTAGATTATTTCTCTTTTTTTTCTTTTGCTTCTTTTTTTTCTTCTTCTCATAAAAAGATAACGAACATTTTTGTGAAAGACTTTGCTTCATCGAACGACGTCGAAGGGATATTCGATTTATTAAATTTCGTGGTTTTTTGACGATATATATACCCCCCTTTCTTTTGAAAAGTATCGCGTACCTATGTGTATGAGAAAACGTGTATATGTCTCTCGTATCTCTCGATGAGTTTAGTATTAATTCGGTATCTCTTTATCGACCGGTTTCTACACGATATCGTTACGATCCCACCTTCTGTTCTCGTTCCCTCCTTCGTACGTACGTACGCACGTACATACATTCGTTCGTTCGTTCGTACGTACGTACGTTCAGTTCCAAAGCCGGAAATTAAGCCTTAATCAGGGAGGCGGAATTTTGATGAGATTTTACGCAAACGATAGATTCTTCAGGGATTTACATATATTCGTGCGTCGCTGAAACACGCATACGTACGCGAATACGTAGCGTGCGCGTTACGGCTACGTAGTTTAATGGCTTTTAATATAAACACCTTCGTACTTCGGGGATAATGATTTGCTGATACGAGAAGAAAGGTGGGTATTCTAATATATCTTTCTACTTTCACATTTTCTACGCTCTTCTTATCGCAATTTTCTACATACATCTATCGACGTAACATCGATCAACAATTTTTACGTAAAGATTTTTACGACATATCCGTGCGATCGAATTATCTTTAAAAATTGCGAACGACCAAGAAGAAGCGA
Organism: Vespula vulgaris; assembly: GCF_905475345.1. Lineage (NCBI taxonomy): Eukaryota > Metazoa > Arthropoda > Insecta > Hymenoptera > Vespidae > Vespula > Vespula vulgaris. The sequence goes on along the minus strand of NC_066603.1, from coordinate 660,221 downwards.
CAAATCTTACGATATCTTTCGTAGATCTTTTATAAAATCCTTCAAAAATAATTAGAAAGAAAAAAAGAGTACGAAAGGAAAGAACTCTTCTTATATATCCGAAACACAATTATACGCGAAGGACGTTTTCGATCGTTTAAACTCTTCTCGTACGCGAGCTTGTAAATTAATCGGATTTTCCGCGGTCGACCTTCGAAGACGTTCCTCCCTAACTCGGTGCGTATCGCATTAATCACGCAATATAGATATAGAAGAGGATGAAAGAGAGAGAAAGAGCTAACAAGGGAAAGACAGAGTTAGAGATGGATAGATAGATAGATAGATAGAGAGAGAGAGAGAGAGAAAGAGGATGAGGTCCCCTTAAAATAATCTGGTCCCGAAATGAAATCAGCCAAGGCAATTTCCAGCCCCTATACGAGGATGCCGTGGCGCGTTATCCAGGCACTCTGACCGCCTGTGGCCCGACGCGATGCAACCGACAAATGACGTTGGTCCAACCCCCTCGCGGCAGCTCTCGGAATTAAAGATCCCGAGATAAGGGTGTCATGCTTTGCTATGCATTATGTGTTCGGCAAAAAGCTCGCCCCCGGCTCTGCTCCTACTGTTCAGCCTCTCTTCTCTCTCTTTCTCTCTCTCTCTCTCATCCTCCAGGAAGCTTCCAATTAATCTTTCCCTACTTTTTCCCAGGAAAAAAAATATCGCCGTACTTGTTCCTTATCCCCTCTCTCTCTCTTTCTCTCTCTTTCTTTCTCTCTCCCCACCTTCGTTTCTCTCCCTGTTTCCTCTCTTTCGTTTAACGCACGACATACCTTAACCGTTGCTTATCGTAATCGTTTATTTTTTCCGAAAACGATATCGTAAGAGATCGTCGATCAATGATCGAGAGATATTTTCCTGAACGATATACAGGAAGGAAATACGGTACTTCGTTTTTCGGAATTATTGTCTTCTCGAAGAAGAATTACAAATCGTTTCCTTTTCCCTGAATTCTTTCTTTTTTTTTTATCTTTTCTTTTTCTTCTTCTACTTCTTCTTCTTCTTAAGAAGGAAACGCCACGAAGCGAAGAGAGGAGCTGGTATAGCAACGTTCTAGTGGAGAAGGAAACGCACTTTCTCATAGGGTCTTTGATAGAGACGTATAGAGTGTACAAAGAAAGAAAGAAAGAAAGAATTTCCTTTGAAATAGCCAAGCGAAGTAACTCAAGCAGACAGCAGGGGTGTATAAAACCCGGCCGCGTTATGATCTGCACATCCTCTTCTACTCGGACTGGCTACACCGAACGGAACCTTGGCAACCTTCATATTTCATGTTTTATCGCTCGAAAGTATCGAGAAGAACTGTTTTCCTACCTCCGACTCCGACTTCTAGAACGTCGTCGAGTTTGCAACGAGGCTACGAGCGAAACGAAAGAGCGTTCATCTATTTGAACTTATCAATGTTTCCCTTTTCTCTGTTTTTCTTTTTTTTTTTCCTATTTTTTAAACGACGTCTTTCTCGAATCGCACGTCACAGTTTAACCTTCAATTAAATTTCTTGTTGGCTAACGCAGGAGAATTATGTCGTTGACGGATACAAAAAGACAAAACGACGAGGATTCGAGCAAATCCAATCCAAACACAAAATCAAAATTCGATGCACTCGCAACGGAATTTCAATATTACGGGTAAAAAAAAAGAAAAAAAGAAAAAATCCTTTTGACCCCTGATCGCGATGTTACTTTTTGTATTTAATTGGATGTATCGTTAAAACACAGTGCGGCTATTAGAAATTTGGCACCGGCGATGTCGTCCGTCGAGGACAAAGGTAGGATAATCCCTTGGGCGAATAAACTCTTTGCCCCGGAATATCACGTAGAAATTTTACGTGACAAACGTAACAGGTAATCCTCGATGGTTATTAATCCTTCCGATTTTACGCTTTCCTTTCCTTTATTTCTTTTTTTTTTTTTTTATCAAGGTATTTGTCATCTTTAACCATGAACATGCTGAACGACGAGTTGCGAGGCGTATTCGCCGAGGATCCACCGAGTGGTTCGCTCAAAGATTTGTCTTGTCAGCCGATAATCAAAGCTCCACCAGCGGAATGGGAATTGGACACAACCTGGAGCGAATTCGTTGCATCCTTGCCGGATCATTACGAAGAAGTTCGTCGTCGTCGTCGTCTGTTCTTTTTTTTCCTTTCTCTCTGTCTCTCTCTCTCTTTTTCTCCGTTTCTTTTTTCTCTTGCTTTATATTCAAACAACAAAATAATAAGAATAAAAATCATTCTAGATATTGTGTAGCTTTCACGACGAGACTTCGATCTGCGAACAGGACTCGTTCGAGATGGACGAACAAATGGATAACGTAAGATGGTATTATTTTCAAAGGCCGATCCTCTATCGATCTTTACTACTCGATAATAACAACGTAGTATCCATCGTAGGAATTTTGGTTCTTGCTTTATCAAATCAGACCGTACGCCGCGCTGATCCCATCTCCCAACGCCAGAACCATTGTCACCGCTTGGATTCAAACGCTTTGTAGATTGAGTTGTAACAAGTGTAGTAAGATGAAAGGACTTCGAAACGATTACGCTTACGCCCTTTACGGGTAATTTCTATTATCGATCGAATAAGAGACGTTCGATGGGATGGAGGACACGTGGTGTGTACTTACGAATTTTTCTCGATCTTAATTTTCAAAGATACGTAAGGGATTTGCGAATAGCCGGGCCGTTCGAAGATTACCCGCCTGTGAAATATCTTGAATCGTTACCAGAAGCAGCAAGGTAAATTAACCATGGTTCGATGTTAATTCGGCGATAATAGGATTCGGAGTAAAGAAAGAAATTTATAGGCAAGCCGCGAAGAAGCATCCCTTGACGTCACCCTTTTCTCAGGAAGCAGATTCCTTTATCATTCAGCAACCGACTACGGAGGAAGGTGCTTTTTGTTATATCGCTGTGACGGGTGAGGTCATTGAAACTACTGCCAAGTAATCGTTAACAAAAAAGAAAGATAGAGAGGAGAGAGAGAGAGAGAAAGAGAGAAGAAAGAAAATAGAAAAAAACCAAGCAAAAATAAACGAACGAACGAACAAACGGGGAAGAATAAAGATAGGTAAAAAAATGTCGATTTCAATCATTTTTTCGAATCTTCTTATCCACCAAACGAACGAACGAACGGACGAACGAACGAACGAACGAACGGACGAACGAACGAACGAACGAACGAACGAACGAATAGGATAGACTGGTTCGTCGAAATCGGATCCGCTTTATCCCAAAGCATCGGCGGCGTACATCCTAAAACAATCACACGGCCGGCCGGCACGCCATTATACGGCCTTAACTTTGCTCACGCAGGAGCTCTCCGCGAGCGCCGTTATGTATAGGGTGTACCGAAGGAAATAACCGTCATCTGTATTCGCGATAACATCGTAATTGAATGCGGTTGACGGGGATTTGCTGTAGGACGCGAGCGACCACCACTAATACCAGCAACGTCGCGCTATAACCGTTCCCTCCTTGCTCCTCCTTACCCAACCCTCTTCTTCTCCCCGTTCGTTCTCCTCTTTTCTTCTCTCTTTCTCTTGGCACCCTCCGTACTTTCCTCTACCGACGAAACGCGACACACACGACTACGACGGACTCCCGTTTTCGAGTAACAGACTTTCTCTTTCCCGTGTTTCGGCCTATCTATATCTCTCTGTCTCTTTTTGCACCCCTTCCGCTCTTTGTCGCTCCACGCTTTTCCTCTTTACCAGCGCCCTTGATATCGCGAGAGTATTAATCATATCGAGGCGCGGAAAAATCTACCTTCCTCTCTCTTTCCTCCTCCCTCTCTTTCTCACTCTCTTCTCTCTCTCTCTCTCTCTCTCTCTCTCTCTCTCTCTTTCTTTTCATGTCACCGATGGTATTTCGCGCGTGTTATAGTCTCGTGCGCGCGTGCGTATACGCGCGAGAGAGGGGACCTCTCGAATACGAGGATAGAAAATGATAGGACCGAAAGGGAGGAGAAAGTTTATGGACAGCGTCGTTACATCGAACTATTTGTATAAAACGCTATAACTTTTTACACTTCCCCTAGAATTCTTTTATTTATTGGTCTTTTCTATTCGAGTAGCAAGAGTATGGATATACTTGGTCAGCCATATACATATATATGTATATCGTATAGAATGAAAAATCGATAAAAATTTAAAGAAACGGTGGATAGGTAGGTAGGACGTCTAACATCCAGTATGGAATGACGAAGGATGCATCGAGGATATTATACTGATAATTCAAGAGAGACAGAGAGAGATAGAGAGAGAGAAAGCAGAAAAGAAAGCCAGCGGTAAGTTCATCTTCGGCTCAGATCCGACTATCGGTTCTTGCATGCCGAATGCACTGATGGGAAATACTTGTTTCCTGGCGACTGTCACTACAACTGATTGGCGCATGACCGCCGGAGTTCGCGTTCTATTAATGGCCATCCAACGTTCCTCTTTTTACCTCTCTCCTTTTACCAGCTCCGATGATACCCTTTCGCCTTTTATCAGTTCGCCTTGTCTCTTCTATCTTTTCCTATTTTAACTCTCAGCGTTATCCGTGTCATAAACGTTTTGCGTGTCGCTTGGAAAACGAATTCGCAACGAGTTCTTCAATTATTTAGCAAATTTGCTTTCACGTTCGGCTAGGAATCACGTCTCCAACGTCCGCTTCCAAAATTACTCGTTCGTATTCGATAGATGATCGATTTCGTCGACCCTTCGAAATATCCAAAGCCCGGACTAAACAACAGTCGATAATAATTATTGATACTCGAAAGGATATGTATATATATATATATACACGATATTTCTTTTGCTAACCGAAGAAATCGGTGGTAACGTCCACAACAATGGTTCGTTCGATCGGAAAACGACGAAACGTATTGCAACGATAATACATCTCGAGGCTCGTGAAAAGGCTTACCACGAACGGCCGTCGTTTGATTTGATTTTCTTTACATTGTCGGAGATTTTATACGTACGTTAGGAAGAAAGAAGGTTAAGAAGAGAGATTACTTACGATCCGTCTCCTATCCGCAGTTGGGGTCTCCTTTCTGTCGGGTTCTTTCCGTAAACGTCGAGACGTTATTACACCTCCGTGCTATTCTATCTCATCTCTTTCAATAACTGCTAACGTTTACAAATCGCGCGTATATATTACGACATTGGTAACAGGGATATTATATATTCCTTTCTTTCTTTTTCTCTTGATTTATTACACCCGGTCAGAGATCCGTAGTAATTTTCGCGTTAACGAAGATACCGTGCGGTTTAGCACAGGATCGTAATGGTCCTGGCTCTGAACTCGAGGAGGACAATAATCGCGCATAAGCAGGGCATTAGGGCCAAGTTAGTTGCTTCTACGAAGTAACAGCAACTCCCATATAATAGTCGGTACGGTGCTCCTTTAGTTTGTCGGCGTAACTATTCCACGGATAGTACTACCTTACAACCTTCTCCTCTTCTTCCCTCCTTCGACCTTTTCTTCTACCTTCTCCGTATCACTCCCTTCCATCCCAGCACCCTCTGAGGAACTTTCGAGTCGCACGGACTAGTGGAAATGGCTCGAGAGAGACAGAGAGACAGAGAGAACTAAGAATATTACCTTAGGGAATACATGCTAACGTGGCAGCGATACGTATTAGTGGAATCGAAGAACGGATCAAAGGAGAGAAAAAAACTCTGTGTTCTTGCTCGGCTTTTAAGATAAGGAGATTGACCGTCCGATCAATAAAAGAGAAAAAAAAGGTATTTGGACGTTCGACAATAAAGAATAATACGTTTCAAAGAAGAAACTCGGAACGGAGTATCGAATAGAATTATTCGCGAAACAAACAGGTCTGACAGGGTAAGTCTAACGACTGGCTGGGTCTTCTCGACGATTACCTCAAAGCAAACCACCTAACAAGACATTGTTCCGAATAGCTTAACCATTCTCCCTCGACGTCGGCCTTTTCTACCCTCTCAACCATCTTCCTAGATTCTCTTCGCTACCCACATGGAAGGACCAAAGTCGCAACATCTACCGAGAGATCCAGCAGCAGTTAACAATCCTGCTCCGACGACGGTCGTTAGCGACCTCCCTCCTTCGCCTCCACCTTTTCCATCCCTCTTTCCACCCCTAACCATTCCCTCTTGTATCCGAATACAAAAGTTAAAATCGACGAAAAGCGAAGCGTCCCTCCCCTTACAAAAGTACTCTCGAAAACTAGAATACAGTCCGTGTCTTATTGTTAGAAATCCAATCGTCTCTTCTAACACCCAATTACTTCTCTCCACGTAGGAAGAGGGTGGAAAACCAAAATGGATAAGAGAAGCTACCACGAAACGAGCAGTCGATGGCTAATAAAAGTCGTAACATTCATTTGTACGACGTTAGAGCGAAAGATCGGATCGAATCGGCCCTCCAATTTGTGGTTTATCCTTCGGTTAGCAACGTCTACGTAATTATTGATACGCTCTACTCGATTCAACGAGATTTCATAGAATTTTAGGGTAAGGGTAAGGGTAAGGTCGGGAATGCGGCGACACCCCTTCGAAGAAAAGGTTCGTTCGAGTATATTAGACCTTTCGGCTGGGCATTATCGCCAACCGCGATAAAGTCTCCCACTGTTCTCTCTCTCTCTCTCTCTATCTTCGGTGATAATGTATTCCGGCGAGCATCTCGAGAAAAATACAGATTAAAGCTCCTAAGCACGGATTTAACGCTTATTTATACTCCGCTAAGTACGGGGGCATTACTGCCGTATTACGATCTTAACGGTCGCTCCAACTTTTTCCTAACATCCCCCACTTCTTCTTCTTCTTCTTCCTCTTCTTCCTCTTCTTCTTCTTTTCATTCCCCCTTTTCACAGTAGAGTAGCAATGTGTTCCAGGACGTTTCTTACGTGCTCGCGATTCGATTAATAGCGACCAAACGAAATCCTCGCTGAAAAAAAATCACGGGGACACGAGTCGGAATATAATTTATTTTTTCCATCGTTTTGCTACAGGCTCAAAGAGAGGTAGAGTATAAAGAACGAGACTGCGAAAAGATTTCGCAGGCGACTATTTAAGAGCGGGAAGACGAGATAGAAAGGACAGAGAAAGAAAGAGAGAGAGAGAGAAGAAAGAGAATTTTACGATCGTCCGAAGGGAGCACGAAAAGGGCACGATTTTTCACGGTCGTGTAGAAAGAAGTTACTCCTTCTACTCTTTAGCCCTTAACCCCCACTCTTCTCGCCCGTTCTACCGTCAGGAGTAGGAGTTTTAAGTATTTGATTACGACCTAGCTCGTAAGAAGAGGTATAACGCGTCTTAACGTCGAATCGGTACCGACTGACGCTGACCGTACATACGTGGAATTACCTGCGCACGCAGTTTTCTCTCGACTCCTTACGATACTTTCTTACTACGCCGTTAATTTTAACGCTCGCTACGTGCCACCGATTTTTTTTCAACTTTTTTCCCTTTCTTTCCCTTTCTTTTTTTTTTTTTATTTTTTGTTCTCGTCCTCGGTCCCTGTACTAAAGTCGAGCGTTAAATTCACGTTCATTGGAAACCGAAGAAACTCGAGTTCTCTTTTCCGCGTTTTTTCCTTTTCTTCTTTTTTTCCTTTTCTTTACCTTCTTTCTTCTTCGAATTTTTCTACTCGCAAACAAAGAGAGAGAGAGAGAGAGAGAGAGAGAGAGAAAGACATCGATCAGACGAAGAGACCAACAGAAAATCGAGTCGCGAACGCGTAATCGCTCGTTGTCCTTGGTGTAATCGGCAAGATGATCGCCTATCTTACGACTCGATTGGTCGTCGTTAAAGGGAATGCCTTGACGCCACCCTTGGGACGACGCGATAGAGAGACACATAACACGGCGCCGCTTTTCTGCTACTCGATGAGCCTATAGCTTGAGAGAGAGAGAGTCGCCGAATTAATATGAGGGAAGCGAGCTAAGCACGGAATATACCTTTCGTCCCTCGCGATTTACCAAACTTTCACGATCTCGATGCCTATAATCGGTTAACTTAAAGAAGCTTTTACGGCTTGATACTGGAATAGGTAATGCTGCGTATTATCGAGATTCCTTTGATACCAACATAAAAACAATCAAATAATGCATACATATACATATATATATATAGTAATAATAAGTCCGATGGAAGTGAAGAGAGAGAGAGAGAGAGAGAAAAGAAAGAAAAAAAAGAAAGATTTTCGATCTCGATGAAAGAGTTTGCGTTTGTTCTCGGGTATAGGCCTCGAGGGTGACGACGAGGGAGACCGATGAAAGTGTTACTACTGCGACTGGTTGGCTGGCTGGCTGGCTGGCTGGCTGGCTGACTGGCTGCTATGTCAGGTCCGCGGAGTGAAGTAAAATGGACTCGAAGGGTTATAGCCGGCCATCCAGAGGCTTATGGTCCCGATCGTCGCTGATAGAATCAGCGTTCTGCCTGGGCAGCCATGCTTTTGCTCATAATCACTTTTAGATTAATTAAATTTTATGCTCGCTATCGGCGATAAACGTTAAATTTAACGGGCCGGTCCTGGCAGTGCCCGTAACGGGTCGTTAGCGAACGTTCGTTCGTTCGTTCGTTCGTTCGTTCGTTCGTTCATTGGTTCGTTCGTTGGTTCGAACCTGCTCGCTCGTATTCGCCGCGACGTCGCGCGATCGCCATCGCTCTTTTAGCGGCTACTGCGAAAGCTCGTCGTTGTTGTTGCGCCAAGTTATCGTGGGATAAACGATAACGGAATTCACGATCGACGATTAAATTATTTCGTAAATTATCGAAGAGCTCGAAGATCGTATCTCTGTGGTTGTATAGAGAGAGAGAGAGAGAGAGAGGGAGAGAGGGAGAGAGAAATAATTACGTTTAAAGAGAACTCCAAGAAAAGTCCTCGTAGATGCGCTTTCAACCTCGATTCATTGGCCACGTCGGATATCGCCGTCTCTCTGGCGCGTTCGCTTAACGAGGAGAAGTGGAAATAAATAAATCCTACGCGCACCATCGCCGTGATCGCCGAATCAGATTCGTCTTCGACGAGGGTGCGATAGAAGGAGAAAGAAGCGAAGTGGATGAAAAGTGGGGAGAGAAGGTGGGAGCTGGGGAGAAAAAGAAAGGAGTGGGGAAGGAGAGGGGAAAATCTGGCGAAGGCGGTAATTAAATTAATTAGCCATCTCGAGGATGCAAGGATGTACCGACGTAGAAGAAGAGAGAGAGAGAGAGAGAGAGAGAGAGAGAGACAGAGACAGAACGATCGCTCGCTCCTTTTCTTTCGAACGGACTTAATTATCAGGGAAGTCTCGGTCCCGTTCGCTGGCTCGTTCGCGCGAGCTCGCGGCCTCTCGCGACTCCTCTCCTGTCCCCTCTTCCCCTCTCCTCCCTAGCTACCACTCCCCACTCCCCTCTTCGTCGCTCTTCCGGCTATTTATTAGGTTTTTACTTATGGACCAGACCGTGGAACAATCGTCCAAGCTGGCCGATGATTCGATCGAGCACGGCCGCGAACGTCGAAGGACGAAATTTTCGCTGGCGGTTAGCTCTGCTCCTCGTTTTCCGTAGAAGAAGCAAAGCACTCCGGGTAATTAGAAGCGGAATTATATTCTGCCGCGTCCTGTTTCAGTTTATAAACAAGGACTCTTAAATGAAGTTCCCCGGGAGTCGGCCGCTTTAATGCCCGGGCGTCGCGTTCGCCTGTTCCGCGAACCTTGAAAATCCGTTCGTCTCTCGCTAATGATCTCTCTCCTCTGCGTGCTCCGCACGATCTCCCCCTCTCTCCTCGCGACCTATCTACCCCCTTATTTATACTCTTATCATACGTGTATGCTCTCTCAGCGAATTTCTTCGGATAGTGGTCGAAGAGAAAATATACAGGATAACGCGCGATTATTATAGAACGATCCTCTTCGATGAAAAATATCGAACATTGATTATATTCGGTCGAATATACATATGTGTATATATATATATATATATATATATATATATATATGTCGTATACGTAGATATACGTTCGAACGATCCTAACGAAAATTCTTCTAAACCAAATTAGAAAGATATCGCGATTACTTCTCGAGGACTCTTCCGACGATATCGAAGTCGGACGAAGAAAGAAAGAGATAGATAGACAGATAGAGAGAGACAGAATGAGAAAGAGAGAGAGAGAGAGAGAGAGACATCAAGAGAGAGTATACGTTTTACTTTTTAATGATTATTGCGTGCCGGCACGGCTCAGGTAGGTAGGCATTAGCAGCGCTCTCCCTTTCGCGCATTTGCATATCTTTCCAGCCGTTAGGAATTGCCTGCTGGCTGCTTTCGCCCGGTAGAGTAAGCCATACCCCACTGGCACGAACGCGCTCCAACTTTTAAGCCCTCCACCCCCTCTGTGCCTCATAGAGAGAGAGAGAGAGAGAGAGAGAGAGAGAAGGAGAAAGAGAGAGAGAGAAGGAGAAAGAGAGAGGAGACAGCCTCTTCCTCCCCACGGCATCGCCACCGCAGCAACTGCGCTTGTAATTCCTCTCCTCCTCCATCACCACACCCGTCCTCCCTCCCCTCCCACCCCCTTCCTTCCTTCCTTCCTTCCTTCCTCTTTTAATGGCACTCGGTTTTCGAGTGCTTTAATTAACGTTTTGTCAGGCGCTCCTTAATTAGTCTGCTTTTGAAAAAATCAGTCAGTGAGTCAGCTCGCCTCTGTAACATGCCCTCTCTTCTCTCCTAAAAACACTCGGCAAAGACGAGCTTGATTTCCCTCTCCCTCTCTTCTTCCTTTCCTCCCACTCTCTCTCTGACTCTCTCTTTCTCTCTCTGACGTCGATCGCGTGCATTTTTTCCTTCCCATTCTTCTTAGACTCTATTCGATAGAAATCTATCGCGATTATGTCACTCTTCTATCCGAAAAAATCGTAAAATGTAAATCGTAAAGATCGATGAAAGGACAATGTCTGTTTCTCTTTCCCTTTCTCTTTCTCTCTCTCTTTTTTTATATATTTCATCGCTGTGTTCTATCTTCAGATTTCAAGTGGAAAACGCGAAGGAAGCTTGGTCACACGCCATTAAATTTCCGCGCTTCGAAATTCGAGTTTACTCGCTCGTGCTCCTTATCATCCAAACGGTGCTGCTCTCCTCGTAGTATCGAGCGTCGTATACGGTTTACAGGTTATTTAACGCGTTCTTTTCCCTCCCATGTTGTCTCTCTCTCTCTCTCTTTCTTTTTCGGTACGCGGAAATCCTTGCCTGGCGTAGTTATTGTCCGCGTGTCTGAACCTTTTCTATTCCGTAACTCTTTCTTTTTTTCTTTTCTTTATTTTCCGTTCATCTTTTACCGATACTTTGAAAGTTTACGCGAGCGTCGTTGTCTTCGCGAGTAAAAGAGAAAGAAAAAGAAAAAGAGAAAGAGAGAGAGAGAGAGAGAGAGAGAGAGGGAAAGTGAAAGAGGGTGGGATGATCCTGGCTCGCGCCAAAGTTCAAAGCGCAGAAGCTCTCAACGAAGTCGGACAATACTTCGTCCTCGTGGTCTCTATTTCTCTTTCTCTTTTCCTCTCTCTCTCTCTCTTTCTCTCTACTCGAAGGGTTCTTGTATAGAGATGCTATCTGTATTTCATTAACATTATTCTCTGCGGTAGACTTGGCCCACCGCCGTACATAACGAGAGGGAGAGTAAGAGAGCTTTCTCCCTTATACGGGGTAACTTACAACGGCAACAATCTCCCTTCTTTCCCCTCCCTCTCTCTCCCTCCACTTACTCCCCGTTTCATTCCCCTACCATTCTCTCAATCTCTTCTTCCACGCAAAGGATCTTGATCCTCGCGCCGAACTATCGAGCGTGAAGGAGGACTCACCCACGAGTGTTCCTCTCTATCTCTCTTTCTCTCTTATAGCGTTAATTCTTAACCTTATTCTATCGAAATGTTCAATAGTAGCTCGTAACGATAGATCATGTTTGATTAGCACGGTCCACGGAAATATTCTTAATTATTTAAAGCGTAGGATGAAAGTCTGCTTTGATTTGCATTCGATATGTTCAAGATAACGGATTGATTTTGCGACACGATAAGAATACGTTATTTAACACGTAATACGTCTAAACAATATCTAAATCGAATCGTGTATTCATTTAATAGGAGGAGTTATTCGAACTTTGGATAGTTGGTGTTTTAACTATAACACACACACATATATATATATAAAGAAAAAAAAAACAGAAAAAACTAGTATATAGATACGAAACGGTCTACGAAATTCAATAGCACCGATATCTTTCTCTCTCTCTCTCTCCTTCTCGTTCTTTCTTTTTTGCAGATATTATTCGGCAGTAAAATTTTATTTCGCTAGCATTTATTGGCTCGCCGGCAAAGCCGCGCCTGGGCTTCGCGACGCACGGTAACTACGTATACGAGAGAGTACCGTCGTTATTTGATAACGACAAATTATTGTTACGAGAAAAAATGGTGCTAGAACGACACACTCTCTCTCTCTCTCTTCAAACGAAAGGGTTGCACGCACCATATACGTTCGCGTATATGGAGGTTCGGGTGTGTTAGAGGGGTGACTAGTATCGAGGGTGGTTGAAAGTGAGGAGACGAGGGTAGGCAGAAAGAGAGAGAGAGAGAGAAAGCATGGCTTTGGGGTCTGAGCCTCGACAGGCTATCGGCCGACGTGTCCAAACGCTAATCTCTCGATATTTTAGCGGATTTATATTTTCAACGTTGGCGGCATTGCTGGGAAAGCGTGATTCCCCGAGATACCTGGACGGAAACGTCCACCGGACACACATCATTTCCCTCCTCTACCTACCCCCTCTCTTCTCGTCCCTCCCCCTCCGAAAGCCTGCTATTTTTTTATCCTTTCTTTTTTTACATTTCGTATTTTTTTTGCATTTCATTTTATTTTTTTTCTCGACGATTCTACTCTTACGCAGAGGTCCTGAAACCGAATGAGACGATTCGTGACGCTCCTCGCGAACTCTCGTTTCTATTTTCAAAGAACAAAGACTCGGAGTGTTGACTTTTTGTAGAAGAAGTTTCGTAATGTTGACAAAAGCGAAAGACGCGTTGTGGGAAGAGGAGCGATAGGTCGGAGGTCATATAGCCATCGTCTCGAAGCGTGCCTACGCGTATCCAAGCTTACACGGTAATCCTGAATTATGGCGGATTATGTCGTCAATTTCACCGACGAGGTTCAGGTGCGGCAAACAGCATTGGCAGCCGGAACGTTGCCGCGTCCCGGAATTACGCGGGACTCCTCTTGCCATAACGTGTGTAACATTAGCGTAACGGCTCGAGTAATAACTTAGCAGTGCTTGTATCATATGGGTAACGGCGACGTCGATGATATCGATGTTAATATGTTTCGCGAAGGACTGAATGACCAAGAGCAGGAGAGAGATAGAACGAGAAAAAAAAGGAAGAGAGGGAGAGAATTTAAGAAGAAAAAAAGAGAAGAAGACGAAACGAGTCAACGAAAGGAAAGTAAAACTGTTGGAATGGAAGAACCGCTAACGTTACTGCTACTTCGGGTCATAAAAAGGGGGAAGAGATCCTTTTTACATACTTGGAGCCACGCTTTCGGAAGTTCCGAGGCTGCTTAACGAGATCTTAACTCGCGACAGTGCCATAAACGTCAGACACAGAAGTAGACGAGACGGTGTCTCTCGCAGGGGTTGTTGGATAACAATGAGAGACAAACCTCCTATCCTGCTAGGACAACTAAAGAGCGAGCGAGAGAGAGAAAAAGAGAGAGACCGTACGTGTGCGCGCGCGTGTATACGAGTTACGAGACTTCGATCGTGTTCTCGTAGAATACCGTGTCCTCTCCTTCGTTATGCCGGAACCACTGTGCAAGAGTGTAGCGCGAGAACGGAACAAGGAAGGGCTAGAACCCCCTTGGAAGTACCGTTTACTGCACCGAAGAGGCTCGCAGGGGTGCAATGATCCTTTCAGCAGCGATAACGCTCGTTACTACGGTGTTACTCCTCACTTTCTCTCGTTGTCGTGTTTTTACCGAAACATATCTATGGTACTTCTTTTTTTTCTTTTCTCGCTTTCCTTCTCTTTTTTTTTCGTTTTGTTCGTAGAACGTCCACGAAGTAAAATAAACGAAACGATGCCTAGAAGCCAACGGGCGAACTTCTGATAGCCCGGCTCGTAAATATCGTCGGCCGTTTCTCGCAGGATATCCCTGGCATGACGCACGAGCGAGGAGGAGGAGGAGGAGGACGGTGGTAGGAGAAAAAGCAGGAAAAAAAAAGAAAGAAAATACAAAAAAAATCCCTTTCTCAAACACGCGAAATATCACAATTTACAGCCTTATTTTTCGGATAAAGACGGCTACGAACGGCTTTAAACGGATTTGCCGCGGAAGCAGATGAGAGGAGACGAGAACGACTTTACCAAATACCGAGGGCTTGCGCGTTTGTTACTCGCGAGCGATTAAAAGTTTTCGGGAGGTTCGGCTGCGGTCGACGAGTTTAAAAGAAAAAAAGATATGTAAAAAATATCTAAATAGGATTTTTAGAAAGGGAGGAAGATCCATTGGATTTCAATGTATAAGAGGGTAGCTTCCAAACGACACAATTGTCTATTTTGCGAATGCACAGTGATCGTGATTTCTCTAGCTATCTGTCTCTCTCCTTCTCTCTGTCCTGCTAAGAGAGAAAACGGGAGGAGAGAGAATCGAATTTCTAACGACCGCATTCGAAATCGTCTTTACGACGCATAACGCGGATCCGTGGGTGAGCCGCTCGAGGAACGACTTAAAGATGACTCGACTCGTGACTTCGAGATAGGATCGTCTGAACCGGCGACGTTAGTTGAGAAAGACAGAGCACACACAAGAGAGAGAGAGAGAGAGAGAGAGAGAGAGAGAGGAAAGGGAGAGCTAGTTTGACGACTAATAAACCCTTGAATACCCCTCTCGCTTCCTTCGCTTCCATTGTCTCAAAGCTTCCACGAGTCACGGAAGCTCGAGAACTCGCTTTAACTGGCCACGATGCGCCTTCTTCTTCTTCTTCGGGACTACTACCGCGAAATACGTATTATTCGCATTGTTCCGACTTTTCGAGGGAGTTACAATTTGCGGACGGACCGCCGTAAAGGCACCGGAACGTTTACCGGCGACGACCGCAAAAGTTTACGTTTTTTGCGTTAATCGTGACTCTCTCTCTCTCTCTCTCTCTCTCTCTCTCCCTTTTCTTTAATCAGATACGACGGTAGAGAATTTCATTGAAATTATTTTCAAACGTAGAGACGTGAAACATCTATCGCGATTCGATACGTTTCGTTACTATCGTCGGTCTTCCATCTTTAATGGTGATTATTCGACGTTGAAAGAAGAAACATACAAGAGGAAGAAGAGCCGGAGAGAAGAAGAAGGAAGAGGAAGAAGAAGGGAAGACCCTCGTTCCAGATTCTTATTCTCGATCCTCGCGAAAACGAGTCGTAACAACGACGACAAAGTTGTCCCGATAATGTTCCACCCGTTTCCTTCCTTTCCCATAGCTGCCTAAGAACAACCCCGGCTCTCAACCCTGGCACTACCAACGCTGGCACCCTTGCTCGGTATGTTAATTAACGGTATAAGCCTTTCGAGCCACGAGCCTGTAGGCAGCTTTTATATAACTAATTAGTAGAGACGGTATTCGGACTATTTACCTCGTTTCATTTGCCTTACGTCTATCTTCTAAAACGTTCTTTTTTCCCTTATTATTTGCCATACCCGCCAATCTATTTTCTCTTATTTCTTCTAGTCTAATTTTTATTTTATTTTATATCCCAACGTTTCATCTTTTCTTTTTCTTGTTCTCTTTCTCTCTCTCTCTCTCTCTCTCTCTCTCATTTTTTTTGTTTCTTCCTTTTCCTTTTTCTTTTTTCGTCGCGTCGATAAGAACTTCATCGAGTGTCGCACGCTCGTCCAATCGACGATTACTTTTCATCTTCGCGTTTTCTCGAATGAATTTCTAAAGCTCTTATGAGAATCTTCGATTTACGATCGATCGAGAAATCGCGTGAGAACGTAAGTCGTTTGTAATTCCACGATATGATTTAAAGATCGATATCGTGTAATCGGGAACGCACACATACTCGGATACGTCTACGCGTACGTCGATGTACGTGTAATAGGTATGTATGTACATTTAACGTCTACGTACGTATATTCTCGCGTAATCTCGGCATTTGGGAGGATATTTGAGAGTTATGCGAGTAAGGCTTCGCGGATTGCCACGATAAAAGCGAACGTAAAAACGTAATAGTTTACAGACTTAACTACCGACGATCGGCTAATAAAACTTCCCACGACAAACTTTCGCGTCGGTTCCGTACTGGTATTACCACTACAACTACTACGACTAACCGTAGAGATTCTCTTTACGATTTACTTGCTTAGCTCGCTCGTTCCGTTTTGGCGAGGAGAATAAAAGAAAAAAAAAGGAAAAGAAAAAAAAAAGAAGAAAAAAATGCACACGTAAACCGAGAAAAATATACTAATAACTAAAGGTATTACTCGAAAGTTAAAGATCGTTGGTCGTCGCGCGAGCGTTTTCAATTACTCCATATTTTTTTTTAATTCGCCTTTACGGAAAAAGGAAAGAGGACAAGTAGGTATGTATCTAACGAATCGGTAAAGTCGAAAAGGAGAACACCCTCGCCGATAGGAATATAACTTGGAATAATACAATTGGCTATCGTTTGAAAAGGGGATCCGCGAGGAGGAGGAGAAGAAGGAGGAGGAGGAGGAGGTTGGTCCGTTTCGAAATTAATTACACCTATCGTAATAAAAGTTAATCTCGTAAAATTGGCTCTTCCCCGTCCGGGGAAAGAAGAAGCAGCGGCAGTAGTGGTAATAGTAGCAGCGGCAGCGGCAGCAGCAGCAGCAGCAGCAGCAGCACCCAGCAGTAGTAGCAGCAGCAGTACCGGCAGTAGTAGCAACCAGTAGCGGCAGTAGCTATCTAACTAGCTAACTGTGAAAACGAGGGAATCGAGGAAAACGCTCGCGGAAGGATAATGAAAATAATGAAATAAAAGTTACGATCGATGGTAAGGAATACGTCGCGTTTCGTTGTATCTTTTTTTCTTCTTTTTCTTTCTTTCTTTTTTTTCTTTGTATCTTTCTTTTTTTTTAATTTTTTCTTTTGCTTTCTCTTTTTTGTTTGTTTTTTGCTTTTTCATTATCTCGTAAGAGTATACAGCCTCGAGCCACGTTGCTGCAGTTCTCTCGTTCGAGGAAAATAGATAATTAATATGAATTCTTCGACGACGAAGAGAATGTTATTAATGTCCGACAATATCGATTTTCTTTTTTAAATATTCTAACCAACACTTAAGAGCTTTGACGACGACGACGACAACGACGATGAGGACGAGGACGACGACGACAACGAGACGGAAGGAAATTGTTCGTTCGAACGAATAATTCTATGAGTAATATAGAATGCTAGTACGATTAATCGCCGATGAAAAGATTTCTTTGTAATCGTGAAATCGGGAGAGATAGTATAGGAGAGTTGAGCGTGCGTACGAGCGAAAGAGAGAGAGAGAGAGAGAGAGAGAGAGAGAGAGAGATAGAGAAAGAGAGATAGAGAAAGAGAGAGAGAGAGAGAGCCCATCTCGTTTGTCTCACGCGAAACGAGGAGGTAAAGTTCGCGGAGGCAAAGCGAGCGGAGGCGAAGCGTCGCGGCGCCGCCGTGCAAGATTTTTAATTAATCGATCGAGACGCCAGCGTCGGGCTGCCGTCGTTTGCGGTGCGGCTGGTTCATTAGAGGCTCTTAATTAACTTGCGCCGCTCACGCGACTTTGTACAATGAAATACATCCACACTCGCATGTCTGACAACCTATATGTGTATGCACTTATATACCGGTATATAATATGTATTCATGTGACTGTAATATTATACACAGAGAGAATGATTTATGCATATATGGATCCC
Organism: Vespula vulgaris; assembly: GCF_905475345.1. NCBI lineage: Eukaryota > Metazoa > Arthropoda > Insecta > Hymenoptera > Vespidae > Vespula > Vespula vulgaris. The sequence goes on along the minus strand of NC_066603.1, from coordinate 642,314 downwards.
GGGTATACGTAAGTACCTATATACGTTCTAACGCTCTATTCATATACAGGGTGATCTTGCGAAACGTATTAACTTTATCGAAAAACAATGGAACACGCTTTTTTCATTTTCCTTTTTTTTCTGCTCTTTTCTTTTTTTTTTCTTCCTTTTTTTTTCAAACGAATCTCTGTTTTATGGAGAAACCTCAGGCTTTCAATCAAACGGTACAAACGTTTTCTCGATACCTCGCGATCGTTCTAAAATGATTCCCTTTTATATACTTTTCCCCGGATAAAAGTTTGATTACAGGCAAGAATCCTGAATAAAAAAAAAGAAAAGGAAGAAAAAAAAAGAAAGAAAGAAAGAAAGGAAGAAAAGGAAAAAAGAAACAAAGTAACAAAGAAACAAAGCCGAATAAAATATGACGTTTTATAATCTTTCGTTTCTTTTTTTTTTTTTTCTTCTTTTTTTCGTGATATTTTTATTACAAAGCCACGGTTAACATGAACCATTTATCGCAGGAGAATCGAATTCTATTATCGGAACACTTGAAAATGAATCCGAGTTCAATTAAAGCGGCATGTACAATCGCTCATACGATACTCCTCGTTATTTGGCAAACGATAACTAACGAACGCGTTGTTAACCGCATTTGTTTGATTATTTTGTACGCGTTCCGTAGCTACGTGCCAGAATCATTTTGTCTGTATATAAAAAAAATAAAAAATAAAAAAAATAAAAAAAAAAGCAAAAAGAAAAAAGAAATTATCAAGTTTCGTTCAATGCCCTTTCTCAGCTCGATATGCATCTACGCAGATATTTATGTTTCGAATATCGTTGACGTCTAACGCGTGAAGTAAAATTGTAAGAGACGAGGATGGAAGAGAAGAGGAAAGAGAAGACGATTGGTAAGACGAATAGACGTCAAAGAGTTTACGGAGAGTACGGGTTAGTTGGTATTTGGGCAACATATGCTCAGACACAGAAGGAGAACACGGAAAATGGGGACGTATATATTAGAGAGCGACACCACAGTTTTCCGGCGAGCTGGTTAACCGCACTCGTTAACCGTCCCATAATGCGTTACCTCGCGGCAATTTGCGCGCGCCGATGCCAGCATACTCGTGACTTTTGCAGTTACACCTACGACAACGATGTTTCGTTGTCGTTTTGTTTCTTTTCCACGAAATCTTTGCGTCGTCGCTCGATTTACGCTCTCTTCGTTCGCACGAGTCGTTCTATCTTTATTCGAAAATTTATGATAATGATATATCTATCGTTCGAGAGCCTACACAACAAATGCACAACAATCTCCCATCTTTTCTTGTTTTTTTCCTTTCTCCTTCCTCGATCTACGATCGAGGACGACGTTCCATTACACTTCGTTCGAGTTTTTGCTTTAGACGTTTCGGATGATCATCGTCGGGTCGTAGATTTTATCTTTATTCTTCCGGTTAAACGGCTATTCAGTTTCGAATGCGGATAATTTCTTTTCAAACGGACGTATCTGCCGCTGCCTTTCGTATTTCCATCTCTCCAAGGATTTACGAGGAGTGAGAGAGGCGGACAAGGACGGAGAAGGGAAAATAAAGAGGGAGAAAGGGACGCGTGGAGGCAGAAGGCGAGGCGAGTGGCAAAAAAATCGATACGATCGAATCGGCTTACAGAGCCGGCTGAGTCGCTCGCGAAGGACTGGCTCAACAGCTCATAAAAGGGTGGCCCGAGGAAAATATATATCGGCATTGAAAAGTTTGTCGAACAAGACCCGGCGACATGTTGCGAGGATAGCGCCATAACTTAACGCTCGTGTCGATATGAAAGAAAAAGAGAGGAGAAATGGAAACCGAGAGACAGAGACAGAGACAGAGAGAGAGAGAGAGGGTTTGGCTCTTCGCATAGCTTTTACAAGCCGTACTTACGACGATTTAAACTCGAAGGCTTGTGCCGACTTTACGGTACAAGCCTCACGACTACGGCACTTGTAGCGCGAATGGTAGCTCGCTCGTAAAAATCTTAGATGGAAAAAAGAAAGGATATATAGGTAATATCTCTCGACGTCTTTCCTTTCAGATTTCAAGGTCGTGTGGATCCGATCGCCTTAAAAGTTCTTTCGTATCGAAAACTCGTTATAACGATGATCTCGAAACGATATCGATTAATCGATTACGATAAATCTTTCGGCGTCGTTTTACGCTTCCAACGACAATATTAATACAGAGCATGACAAAACATGGATTATCCTGGCAAATAAAATCGGTAGGAGGGCGAACTTGTTTTATAGTTTTAAGAACGAGATCAAAGGGATCACCGACGAGAAGAGAAAAGAAGATCGAGGGAAACCGAAATGAATCCGCACGACACGACGGTGTATGTATAATATGCGGTAATAGTAATACTAGTAGTAGTAGTAGTAGTAGTAGTAGTAGTAGCAGTAGTAGTAGTAGTAGTAGTTTAGTGTAGTAGTAGCTGCAGCGGTAGCTTCGTACGGCCCTGGCGTAGCTCGCTATAGGCTGGGGTCGGTGCAATTAGGGGTATTAATTAGCGGGTACTTCATAGAGCTCCCTTCTCCTCTTCTTCTTCCTCCTCCACCGCCCCCTCCCTCCTCTCCTCCTCGTCCTCCAGCAGTAGTAGCAGAAGCCCCACCTATACCTCCTCCTCGCCGAAGCTCTAACCCTCTTCCCCGCGTGACGGCTACTATCCAGAGGAAAACGCGGCACCCCACCACAGTCGGTATGCTTTCGTCCTGCTTTCTCCACTCACCCTCACTCTCACCCTCACCCTCATCCTCTCTCGCTCTCTCTCTCGCGCGCGTACCGCTAACGTTAAAGTGCTCCGCACCACTGACAGGGCAATACGGACAAGGGCTGTATAGCTAATTACATGGTTTTATGTCGTCCGCCCTCCGGAGGGGAGCGAGAGAGGACTCGGATCGGCATGGAAGCGCAATGAGAATCTCGTGACGTCATTGACGGGCGCTCAGCTCGACGATTCACTCTCCAGCTCGATGATATAGGGTCGTGCGCTCGCGTTGCCTTCGACGTCGCTATCATCCTTCTACAGTTACTTCTATCTATGTACATACCTGCCTGCTTGCTTGCTTGCTTGCTTGCCTGCCTGCCTGTCTACCTACCTATCTACCTACTTACCTATCTCGTCTAATTTCGACGTTCCCTTACTTGTGCGAAACCTCACTTCCCTGCGATCACGAAAGAAAAAAAGAAAAATAGAAAGCTACATCCATCCGTTTTCTTTTCCAAGCCGCAAAAAACGTTTAATTAGACTCTGAAAAATTTCTATCGCCGACGTTGCGACGATTCGTCCTGATCGAAACGAGAGCTTCTCTTTCATTTTTTTTTTCAATTTCTGGGTGAGGGATGGTAGAGGAGCGAGGGGTGGGCAATAGAATCTTTTCTACCTTTGCGTTCGGAGGGAACAGTACGATAAGTAGCGATCTATATATCTATATCCACTTCTTAAAACGTTTAATTGTAAATGGAAAAAAAAAGAAAAAAGGAAGAAAGGGATCATTCGTTTTTAATTCGACGATTATGAGGTTCGAACTCGTCCTCGTCCGATCACACACCGACGTCCTCCACTCGTAGAGTTAACCTTCGTATTCCTCGGAGAACTTTAACACCGAATATATCTCCCAAGATCGAAACGACGTAACGGAACAAGCGTATAAACGATAGGCCACGTTCTAACATCCTCGGTAGAAAGGGAAAAGCATAAAAGCTTTAGGATATCTGGATCCTGTCAAAGCATCGTCGGACGAACAGTCTCTCGACATTTTCAAAAACATTATCGGCTTAACGCGCGACCGAAAAAGAGAGAACGAAAACGAGACTGCGTTGGTTGGTTGATATACATACACATATGCACGCACACACACACACACACACACATACATATATATATATAGAACCATCGCTATCCGTCGAGTAGCGCAAAGCCACGATCAGATTCGTCGGAAGGGGCCTGGCTTTAGATATTCATGTATTTAAATTTATTTATTGGCAGGATTTTTGCCCTCGAGGAAAGAGAGAGAGAGAGAGAGAGAGAGAGAGAGAGAGAGAAAGGGGGGGAGGGGGCTGACGTTACGCGGCAGCTCGCGGTGATGGGACTGAGAGGTGGTAGAAGAGGAGGAGGAGGAGGAGGAGGAGGAGGGGGTGGAAGGACCGAGTGGAAGGAAAATAGGGGTAGAATGGACTCTGCTTTCTTCGTCTTTCTGCTTCCACCCCGTTCAACCCCCTCCCCTCTCCCGACACCCCCCTTTTACTCTTCTCCTTCCTCCTCCACGGCAGCCGGTTAAACCTTCGCCAACCTCGACAACCCCTTCTGGTTAATTTTCTCGCTTAAAGAGATCTCGGCCAATTACACGGGCCGTCCGACGGGCGTTGAATTTTAATTGGAAAGGAAGAAAGTAGTAGAGAGACCCTTCTTGCAAGTCGGCCTTGTTCGTTTCGACCGTAAGTATAAGTGCCGCTAGCTCGCTAGCTATACTCACGCTCGCTCTCGTAGATATGCTTCTGCCCTTTCTATACCTCCATCTATTCCTTTTTTCTTTCCTTCTTTTTTTCTTTCTTTTTATCTTTTCTTTTTTTTTTTCGTCGTACGTAGCGTGTAGGTAGCTATCGACTGTGTCATATCGACGAACTATACTGCACGTATTATTCGAAAAACATATAGAGGAAGAGAGGAGAGAGAGAAAGAAAGAGAGAGAGAAAGAGAGAGAAATTTCTGGTAACTAATAAAGGGAAAAAATCGATCGATAGGGCTCTCATAAATTTTTAACGAAATCCGCAACACGCGGTAGGAGGAGTTCGGTTTGCTCTAGGCTCGTTAGCTTCTCGAATTAATTGTAATCTGCTGAATCTTTTACGCAAATCGCCGTATTCCCTATTCCAAGCGATTATTGGAAGGGTAAGGGCGTTCTACCGCGAGCTCGCTGCCCACTTCAATCTCGTTTCTTCGACTTTCCTTTCTTCCTTCTTTCCTTTCTCTTCTTACTTTCACGCGTACTTTGAAGACATATATATATATATATATATATATATATATATATATATATACGCGGTACATGGCGTTTATCGAGGCGTTAGGTACGTATGTATGTATGTAAATATATATATATATATATACACGTACTAAATGTATGCATAAAAGCTCTTATTCGAATCGACGCTACTGAGTTTCGCAATAAGCGGACCATCCTTCCCTTTAATTGGATTAATCTATGGAGATTCATTAACGCCGCTAGCGAAGCCGAGTCGCGGGTAACTTTCTCTCTCTCTCTCTCTCTATCTCTCTCTCTCTTCCGATTCACCACGTAATTACCTCGAGGATATTTTCCGTCCGTCGAGGACTCGCGAAAAGCCCGTTCTCCGCTTGAATCGAATTTGTTAATTCAGGAATTTCGCGAGAGCCGAGTCCTGTTACGAATCACCATCGCCGTTTAACGTTGCTCGCCGCATTTCGGAGATTTACCGTGTTATATGGTAGTCCAAGTGTGTTTGCGCGCGCGTGTGTGTCTGCACGTACGTATATGCGTGTGTGCGTGCGTGTGAAAGGGAGAAGGACGAAGCTTGGCCAGTGATCCTGCATTGCTCGTATCACGACCATCCTTTCGATCCACTTCATCGTTTTCCGAGCACAGATAGGAATATAGCTGCGTTCGAGAACTCTATTCATTATTATAGTTGCAACTATGAATTACATATGAAACATACGTTCGTTCGTATCTTCGTAATTATGTAAATGATCGCAGCGCGAAAATCTTGACAAACGTATTTTACTATCGCTTTGTCGACTAAAATATAATCTTCACCGAATATATCGCACATCGTACTCCGGATGTTTTCGTTGCAAATCCCCTTACATTACTACCTTCTAATTTTTTTTTAATCACGAATCGTAGGTTCTTTTCTTTTCTTTTCTTTCTTTCTTTCTTTTTTTTTTTGTAACGCCAAGCTTATTCCAAGTATCGAAAAAACGCGACGAAGAAGAAAACGAGACGAGGAGTCGCCAAACGAATTCCGTCCTTACGAGGCACGGGTGCTGCCACGTCGCGGAGAAAGCATTAACCATCTAGCCACCCCCTTACTACCCCCCTGATCAATTTCCTAAAGTATCCACATACGATCACGTCGTTGCTCTTGGTTATTCCGATGTACACTTTTCGTCCTACTCCTACTCCAGGCTGTCCTATCCCCCGATTGAAAATAAGTAGAGCGAGGAAGGCTCGTGCTTTGCCTTTTAAAATGAAATGAAAAGAAAAAACGAAAAAAGGAAAAAAAAAAAGAAACAAAGCAAAACAAAACGAAATAAAAACGAAAGGAAGAAGCCAAAAAAGGAAGAATTGAAAAAAGGCAATAGGAAAAAGAAAGAGGAAAAGGAAAGAAGAAAGAAAATTAAAAAAAAAGAAGAAGGAAAGGAAAGAGAAAGAGGAAACGAAGCCACCTATATCCCTGTCGTTCGAGGATTAATTTACGATTACTCTCGATCGTGAAAATCGTTTGGAAAAGAGGAGAGGCGGCATTCGAGAACGCAACTGTATATTAGAAAAGTTTATCACGTCTTTCGAGATACATACATAGGAAGGGCACGTACGCGAAGTCGTGTCGCGAAAAGCTAATAAGTATCGAGAAATACGACGTACCGAAGTTACTTTTAAAAAGTCTATATCTAGTATGGTGCGTGCGAGAGAGAGAGAAAGAGAGAGAGGAGGGGAAGGTTTCGCTGGCAAAAGAAAAGGTAAAACGTGGAGAAGGGTGAGTGCAGTACTTTATGAACACGCCTCACATAAATTGTCGCGGCTCTTTAAGAAATTGGAAAAAGGCGCGAAATCCTAGAGGAGAAACAGCTTGCGCCGAGAGTGCTTCGAAAAGTTTTCCAACTACGTTGGTACATTGGCAGAGCCTCTCCCTCTCCCTCTCCCTCCCCCTCTCTCACTCCCTACTTCTCCCGATTCTTTTTCTTCCGACCCTCCCTTCGACTTTCTACCTTAAACAGTTTTTTAATAACACATCACCTCTTCTCCTACCTTATCGATAATATCACATCGATGTCAAATATTTCACAAACATTAACACGATTCGACTCCTTTCGCTTTTTCTATTTTCTAATTAATATCACGCGTGAATGATATATATTTTTTTCATTTTCCATTGAAAATATAGTTGATATTATCGTTAAATGTTTTGTAATACTTTGCGCGAACGGTTTTCGACGAATTAAATCCCTCTCGTTTGCTTGTCAAAAACTGAGAAAAAAATGATATCGAAGAGAGAGAGATAGGAAGAGAAATCGATGTGTGCGTTCTCGGAGCTCGAGATTGAACACGGAGAAAGTTGATATTAATCGAAAAATACTATGCGTAACGCTCGAAGAGAGGGAAGGGAGGGAAAGGGCCCGTCCGCGATCCAAATCTATATATACGAGTAGAGTATAGCGAGTACAAGTGGGAAAGAGTGGAAAAGAAAGTCGCGTACCGGTGGGACGCATTTCCCGAACAGGTAATCTTCGCCGGCAGACAAGATATTACATTTGAATAAATGTCAGCGACGATAACACGCTTCGCTCGCAAGTACGCTATCGATTCTGGCGACCTCGGTAAACATCCCGCGGGAAATATTTGCTAATATCGATCACATCGTCATTAATAGTATGTGCCTCTCTCTCTCTGTCTCTCTCTCTCTCTCCCTCTCTCCCTCCTTTACCTCATACTTTTCCTATTCCGAACGAATATTCCGCGAAAAATTATTACATTTATTCGACGTCTTTTAATAACGTCTCACGAAGAGAAAAAAAGAAAAAAGAAGAAAAACGACATAGAATTAAAACAGAACGAAACAAAAATACACGACGAGTTCGTAAACTCGCTCTCTCTCCTTCTCTTTTTATATATATATATATATATATATATATATATATATATATATATACATATCTCGAATTTTTATTATTTCAATCGACATTTTCTGCATACGATTCGTACGTCTATACGAACGTATGTGTATGCGTAGCGTATATATGTAGATGTTCATTATGCACGGTATCGCGATTTTCGATAATTCAATGTATTATTATCGGTATTTGTCGAGCCGATTTAATCGAAATAGCTTCTCCGATTACTTATTTAAATCAAAGTACAAGCCCGCCGGCGGCGTAATAATAGAAGGCACGATTTGCGCGAGAAAACAATGGAATTAAATTCAAAACGAAATGTTGACCCAAACTTTATTCCGACACGCGTGCCCGCGCGAATAACTTCATCTCTTTCTCTCTCAATATTTTTCTGATCGATCGGTTTATACCCGCGAATCAATTGGCCGCGCACCCTTTTTCGTTCGTACACCCTATGAAACGAGCGTTTTAAACGCGGCGTAAATTTTTAATAACGCGTCGACAAGTTTTCTCGTTTTCTCGCTAAATCGGACAAATATTCTCTACATTTTTCCAACATTGAAATCTTGAACGTAAGCATCAAAGCGATCGTTCAACTAAAAATTGAATTTAAATAAAAATCGAAACATTTCTCTATGTACGTACGTACGTGTGTATGACCATGCGTACGAGAGAAAGAGAGAGACAGAGAGATAGAGAGAGAGAGAGAGAGAGAGAGAGAGAGAAAAAGAGAAACGGGAGATGAGATGAGAAAGGTGGATGGGGGTTAAGGGGGAACGATAGGGACTCGATTATGTCGGGTAATTGCGCCCGCGTGTTCCTGCGCGCTCTCCCTTCTTCTACACGTCTGTTTCGAGTGGTTAGGCGAATTGTGGCCGGTGCTTTGTGAGAGTAGACACGAGACGAGAGGCGAGCGCGGGAAGGGTAGGAGTAGAAACTAGTAGGGAGGGGATCGACGTGCGCGTTCTATCGTTTCTGTTTGGGTGCGTGCGTGAGCGAGCGAGTACGTGGGTGTACGGAGAAACGATGACTGGAGGGGACAGGGTGGCACGGCTCATCTACGAACATCAGAAAGGGAAGCATCCGATGCGCATCTCGAAAGCGTGCCGTTGACAAGAGCCCTATCGTTTATAACGCGTCATCCCTTAATCGTGACTCGAGCAAATTTCTTTCTTTCTCTTTCGTTCTTTCTCTCTTCCTTTCTTTTTCGATTATTCGTATTATATCGGCGCGTATACTATTCCCGAAAATAATAAAAAAGGGAAGAGGAGAAATAAAGAAGGAAATAGGAATATTTAATCAATACGTAATTATTACGCGCTGACGTGGATCAAACGTAACTCATTAAGAAGAAACATGTGTAATTTTAAATTTCAATTAACGCTCAACGAATTTACAAAAGTCCATTGTACAATGCGTACACGGACACGGACATATACGTTCCTCGAAACTCGTCGATTACGATTTTTTTCGAATCGTGGGGAGAAAAAAAAAGGAGAAAAATTACAGATATAAGCGAGAAAGTAAAGAGATTTCAAAACAAAAATGGTTGAATATTTTTAATGGAACAGTATGAAATACCGAAAAAGTATTATAAATCAAAGTAATAGGGAATGAATGATGCTAGGAAATACGTCTGTCCAACTAGCTCGTTAAAAAAAACAAAGATAAAGGGAGGGGGAGAGAGAGAGAGAGAGAGAGGAAAACAGCGAGAAAACGATACGGTCCGAGGGGGTGAGAGGATCGAACGTGAAGCTTATCGCGAGCCGCATCGTGGAATAATGCGCATAGTGGAGGGTAAATCGAAAATCATCCCTCGACCGTATCTCGTTGTTCTCCTCTCACCCTCGACAAGCACGAGTCTCTCTCTCTCTCTCTCTCTCTCTCTCTGCTTCTCTGTGGACACCAGGCGCGTACGCGTACGTTCGCCGGTGTTTACCGCAATTATTAAATGTAAACTCATATTTCGTAATTGCCAAATATTGGCGGTCCGATCGGCCGCGACCCGATGCACCTCGCGAATGCTACGGGTCCACCACTGCCGTTGCTGTTGCTGCTCTTGCTTGCTCGCACGCGCTTTTCATCCCTTCTCAAATAACAATCCTTCCCTTGCACTCTTCCACCCTTCCCTCGCCCTTCCCTACGGCGAGCCACGCGAGCTCCACGCACTCACACTACCGAATCCTCCGACGAATTAAGCTCACCACCACCACCCCCACCCCATCCCACCCCAACCCCCACCCTCACCTCCACCTCCAACCCCAAACTCTCAACCCGGACCCATCCCTCTCATACGTTGAATCGATAAGCGCCCGTGCGAGAAGCGATCCCGAGGAACAATGGGACTCGATAGTTCTTTCGATTATTATCCCAGATCGATGATACTCCCTCTCCCATCCCCTCGCCTTTATCTTACATTCCAAACAGATCATTAATTTTAACCATTAATATCTCAATATTTTTCCATATTCGCGAGGAATAATAAAGTGCTTTTTTCTCTCCCTTCTTTTTCCTCTTTTTTTTCTTTCCAATTACTCCTGGCGAACGGATTCTGATCGTTATAAATCAATTTTCGTTCTTTCCTTTTCCTACCTTTTTCTAGGATGAAAAAAAAATAAAAAGTAAAAAAAATGAAAAAACAAAAAAAAAAGAAAAAAGAGAGAAGAGAGAAAGAGAATAAAAAGAGACATATCTCGCCGGGTGAGTGTGACGAAGCGTCGATTAAAAAACCGGTCGAAGCGTAACGGGCAATTATTTACGATTTAAAAACCACCGATGTAAAGTTTCCGAGAGTCTCTGGCAAAACTGGCTAGCGACCGAGTGAGCGAACGAGGGTTGTCGACGGAGTGGCGTCAGCTTGCGTAACTATCGGTAATTAATCAGAATCATCCTCGTATATCGTATCCGTTGCCGTAGTGGGAGACTGCGATGGCGGTGACGGTGACGGTGACGCTGATGGTGCTGATGGTGGTGGTGGTGGTGGTGGTGGTGGTGGTGGAGGTGGTGGTGGTGGTAGTGGTGGTAGTGGTAGTGGTAGTGGTAGTGACAGTGGTAGTGGTGACGACGGTCATGGTGGTGGTGCTGACGACGATACTGCTGGACCGTGCCAATGCTGTTGGAGTCGACGGTGGGGGGGTAGTTAACCAGTGACGTCACGCTCACGGCGACATCTGGCTCGGCACTAACCACCGGACGACACTGCAGGACACTGGACACTACCCTCCTATAACGCTAACTCCGAATCAAAATTACCCTTGCCGGAGGTACGAGAGCCTACGAGAGAGAGCGAGAGAGAGAGAGAGAGAGAGAGAGAGGAGAGAGAGAGCCCGCACACCGGCTGCTTCCAATTAATTCTACCTTTGACACGTATCACCCGATCCATCGACCTCTAGATTCGACACGATACTACTCTGCTACAAAACTACGAATAATCGTGCGTCAGACGAATTCCAAGAAAGATTACTCATTGTATATGTTGTATATATTGTATAGAAAATTCCGAGAAAGGTTACTCGTTGTATAGTTTGTATATATCGTATATATTGTATACAAAATTCTAAGAAAGGTTACTCGTTGTATACGTCCTTCCTATTCCGAGTTCGTATTTATCGTACGTATAAATACGCGCACGTATGTATGTATTTTTCGACCTTCCCATTCCAGATGACGATTTAAACGAACGCAGTCGGATACTTCGAGACAACTTTTCTCCGCGTGTAAAGCCGGCTTTGCGTACGTCCCTCTACCAACGTGGCTATCAATTGCGGCTAATCCTTCGTGGAGATAGCGGAGAAACTGTTGTCTCCGCATTTTCCTAACGATCCTACGACATCTCCTCGATCTTCGTAAGTATAAAATGCGATTCGAGAATCGCATTGTTATTTTAAGAGTATCTAAGATCGTCCCTTCCCGTTCGGGCCTTAGGTTAAGCAGTCAAAAATAGGTTGTTCTCGTAGGAACGTGAATATGGCCGATGGACATTTCGTGTCCAGCCAAACCGCAGGAGCGGTCATGTATATTAGATACCCAATTCCGGCGGTAATCCAGCCATAAATATCTTTGAATTATATTTTCCAACGAGTTGGACGGCACCACGGACGATTTGCTCTAGGTAGTGCGCGAGCATGTTTGGGGAAACGGTGAAATTGGGGAGAGGAATGTGTGTGTGCGCGCGTGTGTTTATACATATATATATATGTAAATGTATATATACGTTTATGAAAGAGAGAGAGAAAGAGAGCGCGCGCGAGAGAGAGAGAGAGAGAGAGAGAGAGAGAGCGCGAGAGAAAGCGACCAGGCGGGCTATTTAGCTGTTAATCGCTCAATTAAATTGGATCGCTCGTATTAGCTTTTAATCCCAGCGCATCGCACTGTTGGTGCTATCGCGAGCACGAGCCCGCGCAAGCCGTCCCCGAAAAATCAAAATGAAATTTCGCTTCGAACTCGAGCCGCGGAGGATCGTCTCGGATAACGTCGAATTCGAGGGAACGTGATTCCGTTTACGCGCTCGCTTGCTACCATACGCGCGTGTATGCGTAAGAGGAAATAAAATAAATTTCTGTTTCGTGGCTCGAATAACGTCCCTCTGCTCCATTCTCTCGTCCAACTATTCCTGCGAGTTCGAACGCAGTTCGAAGATAGAGAGAAACTATCGTTTGTTGCTCCGTAATTATCGACGAAGACGATTGATCAGTTAAAGCGAACGGATGAATCACGCTTGTAAGGTAAGGAGTAAAATAATAAAAAGAAAAAAGAGAGGAAAGCGAATCTTTTGGAATAGAAACGATCGGCTGCGTTTTTTATTGGAAGAAACGATCGATCGACGAGAATAGAAGAATCGATGAAAAAGCTGAAAGCAACGTATTTAAAACGGCGTAAAGTTCAATAGGGTGTTATCCTTCAACCGCAACGACTAAACGGAAGCATCCAGGGGGTTTGTTATATGACAGAGGCTAATCTAATCTCATTTACATCGCGCTACGGCCACGGGATTGACGTTCATCGAAATAAATCCAGACGGCCGTCCGGACCGATAGTAGTCGAATGCGAGCGCATGTAAATCGAAGCTTTCCTCCCCGGAACAAATCGAATGTCGGTCGATGTAAATGAATTCCATTCTAATTGCAATTATGCGACACGAGCGCGCGCATAAATGTTCAGCCGTTATACGATAAATGACACGTCGCTCATGGCGGCTCGCGCGAACTCGCGAGGCGGATTCGTCCGTCATTGCGAATTTATGAAACGACGATCGTTAAATCCATTTCGAACCTTCCACTCTATCTTCATCTCTCTCTCTCTCGCGCGTTCTCTCTTTCTATTTATATCTCTCTTCCGCGCACGGAACTCATAATTGCAATTAATCAATAATGAACGTCATATAACTGGCGACCGCCGAGACGAAGACCACTTAAATATTAAGCTTTCCTCGTCTAGCAAAAAGACGTATAGTCGCTATGGAAATAGAGATCGTCGTCTCGATCATTCGATTAGGACGAGGGTATGCACCCCTTCTTCGCGATATCAATCTTTTCTTCGATCTTGGCTCCGATCGTTCCTCGGTCGCTTTCCTTTCGAGACCAAATTAGATCTCTTGCTATTTCGCAAATCTTCTTATTACGTAAAGTATTCCAGTTTCCTTATCCGTATTATCAAAGAATTGCATTACCTTGGAAAAGATAAGAGAACGGAGATAGACAAATTATTACAAGATAATTATAGGTATCTACTACTTGTTAATACATCACCAGCGAAAGAATTTCAAATCGGTTATAAATATTTTGCGATATTTCTTGTTCCTTTTTCCTCTTTTCTTTTCTTTTCTTTTTGTTTCAACGATCTCGCAATCGATATATCGTCTCTTTTGTTTCAACCCTCCTATCGTTCGAGGAAAGTATTTTCGAGCTCGGACCAATCCCAATTCTTCTCTTCAATGACGTCCGATCGTCGATTGGTTTTCTTTCTTCAAAAATAATCGGAAAACTCGTCGTCGTCCGAAAGCGAACGAAAGCGGTCCGCGCACTCGACGCCGTGAATAATTAAAGCGATGTTTATTCGGCGCGAACGATAATCGATAATAAATTACGTCACGCCGTTATAGCGCAAATGCCATTCTCCAAGGGTAAATCATTAAAACGGGCGTACGCGAGTGCGCCAATCAGTAGGCATACCGTGTAAATACGTGATGGAAAGTTCCCCTTTCTCTCTCTCCCTCGTCACCCTCTAACCCCCTTCAACCCCATCGATTCTCCAGCCACTACCACCCCTACGCTCGCCCACTCGCGTTTCGGTCAAACCATCTCGTTCTAACTGACTTTGGCTGTTTAGCTAGTACGATTTATTTATCGACCAGCCGTGATTAGACTTTCGTTTTACCATCGACATGCGACCTCGTCAAACATTGACGAGCTGGCCCGATTTGTTAAACGGCCGTGCGTATACCACGTACCACCCGTCCCCAAACCTACCCCCTTCACCCCTCGCACTTCTCTCTCTCTGTCTCTGTCTCTGTCTCTCTGTCTCTCTCAATGTTTTCAGGACCTCCAACGAAATACCAAAACTCGCGATTTCCAGTGGAATTTTGCTAGCGGCCTGTTACCTTCGTACGCCTCCTCTTCTCTTCTCTCTCTCTCTCTCTCTCTCTCTCTTTTTTTTAGTTGCTACATCGAGCTATCGCACCGCTCCCCACCTGTTGCTACAAAAATGGAATGGTAATTATGACGCCGATTCGTATGCCGATTTCTCCGAGATCGTCAAGTTCCACCGAGTAAGGTCACTCTTCGATTTCAACGCACCTTGTTCATTACGAGAACGTCTTGGCACAGTTTTTTTTTTTGTTTCTTTTTTCTTTCACGATCATTAGATCACAAATGGCAAATACTCGCGGACCATTTTCCATTCGGGAAACGATGTGTTTTCGTTAACGCGAAATTTTTACTCCTACTTCGGACGATATATATTTTTTCGACGAGGATTGTAAATAAGTCGATTAACGAGATAAACGATCAACGAAATAAACGAAATGAATCGTACTTGGAGGAAACGATAAGCTATAAAAAAAAAGAAAAAAACTTTCGCAAATGTTCTCCCACCCCTTTGGATTTGCAGTTTTTATCTAATTACAGGAAATCGTTCGTGTAGAAATGGAGATATAAGTCCTCTCTCTCTCTCTCTCTCTCTCTATCTATCTTAGAAGAGAACTTCGAAGTCGGAGCCGCACAAGTTCCAAAGCCGTGGCTAAAGAGCAAAAGCCGTTCTCGCGCTCGTTCGAAGCTTAAGGAAAAAGCTCTGGCAGAAAGAGAGGAGAGAGAGAGAGAGAGAGAAAGAGAGAGAGAGAGAGTCAGTCAGTTCGGTGGGGTAGAGCGTCGAATCGTAACCACCCCCAAGACGTGCCCTCTTCGGGGGTATCCTATCGCCACCAGGAGCTTATTCCGCCCCTTAAGCTCTGGCCACACCCGCAACCATGCGCAGTTTCCTCCCATCGGCCAATGAAAGCACGAGAGCTTGCAAGCTCTGCTCAGCGGTTTTCGAGTCGAGCCACTCCGGCAAACACCACGTGCCACGCGTCCGAGTTGCACGTGCACGTCGCGGGGCTACGCCGAGCTTTAAAGCCCGTTCGGGGAACGCGATTTAACGAAAATTTCGCGCGCGTTTGATCGATCTTTTTCAAAGCACCCGAGAGTTCTCTCCCGAGATTTCTACCTTTTTATCGTCGTACGTTCGTTCGTTCGTTATTTCTTTACTTTTATTTTTCTTTTCAAAAACAGTTACCAACAAGATCGACAGTTAATCCTTCCAGTCAGAAGAGAGGATCATCCTGATTACCTGGAAAAACGAAACTAGAGAGAGAACAAGATAGAGCTTGACCGACCTGTTGGTGGCGTTTCTCCAGATCGACAAATGAGACGTGAGTTTTTTTTCACTCTCTTTCTCTCTCTTTCTTTTTTTGCACTCGTCGCGACGTACTACCTCATACTCGATAGATCAACGTGTTTAATAATCGTCGATTTAGTCATCGCTTAAAATAAAACTCCGTTTTAAATAATATCCGTGATACGACGAGAACGACGACGACAACGACGACTGTCGAAACTTCACTCGCGTATGGAGGAGAGAGAGAAAGAGAGAGAGAGAGAGAGAGAGAGACGCGGATTCGACGATCGATACGAAGTGTTTCCTCCGCTCGTGTCGCTCCGCTCATCATGGGGGAGAACGATATTCAACAGTTGGTCCTTCTTTTATCTCGCTAAACTCGAACGCGCAGTCATGGATCTTTAAAAGCTTCCTCGAACGAACCGTTGCCTTTTTATTACGATCGTTTACGTCCGCGTGAAAAGTTCCTACGCGATTACGTCGATTCTATAACAATCTCGTAATGTCTTGTTCTTGTAGTTTTATAATACGACATATATATATATATAAATATTCTTTCTTAAATTGTTCTAATTATAATAATACGATTATTAGATGTATCTAAAGAACGTACAATTTTCTCTCTACCTCGATATCATTTAGAGATAACCTAGTCGAACGCTCGAGACATTTTCTCTCTCACTCTCTGTCTCTCTCTCTTTCTCTCTCTCGGAATATAAATCGTCTTATTTGAGATGAAATCTGAAAACTCCTAGGATGTGTCTTTGTCGAGTTGCAAAGTAAAACTTTCTCGAATCAAGAACTCGCGATAACTTCATTCCCTACCGGTGAAACGTAAATGATACGATCTAATTTGCATTGCAATAGTCGTAACACTTTGCTACGGTAAAGATCATACATTTTCCTGCTAAGGAAACGTTCGATATGTTCTAAGAATGAGAATGTTGGATGAAGGGGGGTGAGGGTAAAAAATACGGGAGGAAGGAAAGGGACGAAAGAAGAAGAAAATAAAAGGGAAGAAAAAATAAATAAAAAAAGGGAAAAAGAAAAGGAAAAAAAAATACCAAAAGAAATATATCCGGGGAGAAACCGTAGGAGAGAGAGAGAGAGAAAGAAAGAAAGAGAGAGAGAGAGAGAGAGAGAGAGAGAGCCCGTTTAAACCCTTCCACGATCGGGCGAATCTTTGCACGGTCCGTTTGTTTCGCACAGAGAGGAAGAATTTCGGGTGGCTAGCGGGCATAGGTGTGGCCATAGGTGTAACATATTTATGTTGTGAACCGGCCGAGTGCGGGCAATAAATAGCGAGCGAGCTGGGGTATGGGCGAGAGGGGGTTGGTGGAGGGGCCAAAGCGATTACGCTTCCCAAACCCTCGGCGTCGGACGTCCGAGCGATCCACTACATCCACCCTCGAACCTCCCTCTTCTCTCTCTCTCTCTCTCTCTCTTTTCCTCTTTCCGTACACACCCGGCTAGGATTCCTCTCTCTCTCTCTCTCTCTTTCTCTCTCTCATCCTACGTATCCTCTCTACGATACTCGACAACCCTATTCGTTTGTTTCCACCTACGTGTTCTACGTATACGTATAGCTTGAATACTCGTACGCGAAGGTATGCAATTTCGGCGCCGGGAATGCGGCCGAACGAACGACCGCACGAACGCATATCGTCCTATTCGCGACGTCCACCTCTTACTCGAGTCTTTTCTCTTTTTTCCCTTCCACTTTTCCTTTCTCTCCCTCCCTCTCTCTCTCTATATATGTATATATCTTACACGCACCGTTCCAACAGTAGTAACAGGCATATCTCTCTTTCGTCGTGAATTTAAAGAGGCTCGTACCGAGTTCTTTTTGGTTATCTTACGTCGCAGAAGAAATATATATATATATATATGTATACGTATATATGCAAATTTAGTCCTTAGTATTCTTACTCTCTCGTATATTCGTTCTTCGCGCAACGGTAGTAATAATAACGATCAAAAAAAAAATCGTTTCCCGTATCATAAAAGTGTTTGCACTTCCCCATGCCTTAACAATACAACGGGAATCGATTTGTTAAGATCAATCCATATAGGGATCGCGGAGTGCGAGGGTAGAACGATCTCTGATCGAGGTATCCAAGTAAGCTAATGATGCATATCTCTCAGTCTGTTATGTCTCGAATGTCTCGCGAAATGAAGGAGAGAGAGAGAGGCGGAGACGACGAGAGGATGGTAGGAGGAGTTGGAAAGCCGTGGCTCGCAATGCGTGCTTCGCGATGAGGTCGAGAGGTTGCGGCCGGATGCCAGTCTAACCATGTCTAGCGTGCACGTTTACTCGTGCAATCTCGAGGTAGTCTAGTAGTATCCCGGATAGAGCTAGGCCAGCCAGCCGAGGTTTCCTCATAGATGCATCCAGCATCCGGATAGAATCCGAGCAATGCGACTCAAGAGTCGTGGCTCGGCGTCGGCGCCGAATATGCAGGAGGATGCTCCAGGATGCGCCCACCTAGAGCATTGCCTCTCGGATTACCCTTCCCTCCTATTGGCTCGTGGATGCGCGTCCTCGAGATTGGACGACGTCTTGGATTCTAGGCGTATTCTTCGTTAGAGAGATACGTTGTCCTAATAACGTCGACTACTACGTTTAGCGGCAACGCGAACGAATGTCTCGTCAATATCGAATGCTAGATTCTCTTTCTTTGATATTAGATCAGACGCGACCAACGGTTCAAAGGGATTGCTTTAATTTTTGTAGAGATATTGAAATCCTACTATCGACAGGTATTTCTAATTTCGTTTCGTCGTCAAGATGGGTTTCTCTCGAGTTCGAAATATAAATCGTTACCACGAAACGAAGGATTTTCATCGCGCAATTTGAAAGAAAGACGGTTTGCGATCGCAAATGTATTTTCATCGCGCGGAAACAACGCGAACGCTTTTATACGCATTCGGTAATACCGCGAGACGTGGAAAAGCGTGGAAGAGCGCGCGCGAGAGAGAGAGAGAGAGAGAGAGAGGAGCAGGGGAGGTGTGCAACGGGTAACGAAATTCCCTCGGTGCGCGCGTCTCGCACATTCCGCAGCGAGATTGCGCAAAAATCGGGCAAAACAAACGCAACTAATTTAACTGCTTTCGAACAATTAATCCGAAGCATTTAATTTAATTGCGTTGCAGTCCGCTGAGGCTGGGTTAGCCGGAGACCGAAACAACAGAACCGACCGACGGAAAATCCGTCCGGAATTTTCGACTCGGGCGCAGTGGCTCGAATTCTTTTGCTACGTGTAAAATAAAACGGGGCACGCGAACGAGCGAGTTGCGTCAAATTTTCAACCGAGACTCGCGTTCCTTCCCATCTTTGCTTTTGTCAAAAATCCGATTTAGCGACCTCTGGACTATCACTCGTCTTAAAAGACCTAAGGAAAGATCTCGTCGTTTCGAGAGGACGACGCGTAAAAATGACTCCGCGGAGAAAGGAACCGCGACGAATTCGAGGAAGGAATCCGAGTTCCGAGTAAAGAGAGAAAATAAAGCTATGCGTTCCTGGTTTCTGTGGTAGCGCGATAGGACAGTCGGATGGTAATTAATAGCAAACCCGTATAAATCAGAGACAGGTTGGTAGACGCGTTTGAACGAGCCCCGGCTACGCGCCACTACCAATGCGGGATTATGCCCAGAGGGGCGGTTACCCCGGTACTCGCTAATTTTTCAAACAGTCCGCCATAATGGTCCCGGCTAATTACTGATTTTTATCTCCGCGAGTCGCTACCGACCGCGAGAATAACGAGATAGATGAGAGGAGGGAAAAAGGAGAATGGGTGGCTTTGGAAAATAGAGGAATAGGGAGAAGAGTGCGAGAACGAGGGACGAGGGATGGGATTTTTATCCCATTTGGGTCGAATGGATTTCGCGGACGGGAAAAATATATCGAGGGCCGATAAATACGAAAAGGGGGAGGCGGGGGCGGGGGAAAGTAATTTTCGTCCTCCGAGCGAATATCAGGAAAGAGTAAAATTCGGTTTTTAACGATAATACGTAAAAATCGATCGCCGTGCTAAGCCGAGAAGCGAGTTCTTATGCTACCCTTAAGCGGGGGTACGATAGGACGTCTCTAGTTATACTGTACGTAGGGAACGTTTCACGAGCCGAGTAGATAGAGCTAACTACCCCCAAACACCTATGTACTTAACGAAACCCATGTAAGCTCACGCTAGAACAAATTTGCCCCTTCTCCTCTCCTCCTTCGACCGAACCGTCTCCGCTCTTCTCTCTCCCTCCCCTCGATTCACCCTCGGAACAACCGATGTTATGAAGTTGTGTTGAACTTTTCGCGAGCATAGTTTGCGGAACACCCTCGGGTGACTGTGAGAGCTTACCTTGGCTCGTGACATATATCTACGTGGCTCTAACAACGTGCGACGTGCCGGAACGACGCAGGAGTAAAAGAGACAGAGGGGGAGAGTTTGGATCGCGTCAAATTTGTGGAGAGCGAGAGAGGGAAGCGCGGGACGATGGTTCGGCACGAAAGAGGAGCCAAATTTCGAGCCGCGTTCTTTTATCGCGGCGATCGATCTGCTAGGTCTCCGCTGCTACCTGTTGCCCACCCATCGGCAAGACGTTTCATCGCGAGAAAACAAACGCTTATTCCGTAATAACGATAAATTTATAAATTCTATCGATTCTTTCTCCTTTTTCATCGAAACTTTCGTCGAGATGTACTCGTCTCTTTTTCCCGCTCTATCGAGGATATCGAGGATTCGTCGAAAGATTTCGCGATTTCCAACCGGATATTTTTAATTATCAGATGAGTTATCATCGATGAGTTTTCCAGGCGATGGCGATTAAACATCGGCGAGTCATTTCGATTTGCATCGTATTCGTCGTAATATTTTATCTCGCTCGAGAACGATAACGATGGAAAGACGATCGAACGACGACGATGGAAAATTTTTTTCGAAGGACGCATCGAACGACGTTTTATTTTTTCTTGGCGAACGCACACTCTCTTACTCCCACCGGTCCCACGTAGCATCGTGCGCCAACTGAAATAGTACACAAACGTTAGGAATTCCTGGCACGGTAGTCGGAGCCAACAGGCACACGGCAGAAACTTACGGGACAACTTTGAGAGGCAGAGAGACAGAGAAAGGGTGGTGAGAGGGAGAGGAGTCGTCGGGGCGGTAACAGCATTACAACGTTATTAGATTTACCGCAAGCACCTACCCCGAGGCACTCCTGCACATTACACACACATCCCCCTTCTCTTCTCGCTGAAGTATAAGTAACCCTGAACGCCCCATAGACCTTTCTCTCTCTCTCTCTCTCTCTCTCTCTCTGCCTGCCGTGTTCTCCTATACCGCAGCAGACTTATGTATTAAATTATGCGCGTGTTCCTCGATACGCAAGGTGTTTCGAAATATCCCATACTCGATCGTAATTTCTCGACGTACGCTTGGAAAGATTTCAACGATGATACTAATTATGAAAATGGTTTGTATCGAACGATCCTGGTTATCGTCGATTAACGACATCGCTGTATCTACTCTCTCGGTCTTGGGACTATGAAGAAAAAAAAGAGAAAGAAATAGATCGATTCGACTTCGATAAATACACTCGTATTCCGTCTCGAGTAAATTCGATCGGAACGTTTGCGAGCTAGCTCGTTATTTTCTTTCGCGCGACATCGTATATAGATTTATAGAGAAGTAAATGATGAGAACGAGTAAAACGGGGGAAGGGAATAGTAGGAAAATATAGAAGGAGAGGGAAGTTTCGTTTGTGCCTAGCTATTGAGTAGCTACCCTTAAGATAAGGACGGCTTCGCCCCGTCCCTCATACGTTTCCGCTATCTGACGCTAAACGGCAGCGCTCTTGCTCGTGGCCTCCCACGTAAAAGGGATGGCTATGCCAGCTCGGTTCTACATAATACGCCGGCACATTACTGTCGAAACCCGTTAGATAAGCGGAATTTAGAACGGCACGACGGAATTTTTCTGCTTCGCGCTACGCCCTCTGAAAAATTGCTTTGCGATGCTTTCGACTTTCGCCGGTTGACCATTTTTACGATTTCCCCTTTTCTACCTTTCCTTTTTTTTCTTTTAGCTCGTGATATTCGCACGAAGTAGTCAAGAATCACTTTTTGCGAGATGATCTCTCTCGGGAAGAAGAACGAGAAAGGAAAATAAAAAAAAAAGAGTAATAACTCGAAACGAGATAGGATAAATAAGAAAACGAGGAAGAGGAAGGAGATTCGTGGTTGAGAAATATCTCGAAAGGAGCTACCAAGTGAAACTGATTTTCCAAGGGAGAATCGTTGGAAGAAGACGAGAGGAGAGAGAAGGGAGGGCCACGACAAAAGGCCCTTAACACATTCCTGCTTCCTTCCAATCCTTCCCCGCCCAGCTTTCGCCCGAAACGTCTCTCCTCTCTTCTCGGTCTCTCGTTTAAGGCTAACTGTCCACAACGGGGGTGCAAACTACCCTGTTATCTGCGGACGTTTATGCCCACGCCTTATCTAGCCAGCAGTCTCCGACGGCGCTTCGTGCTCGGTAACAACTACCTATTCTCTCCCAAGGCACAAGCTCCTTTCTCGGATACAAAACGACCTTGAACTTTCATCTATCTACGACGCGAGATCGGTTCATCTTTGTCTCGCTATTATCGATACGTTCGTTCATTGAAAATATTCTTCTTATCGTATTTTACAGTGGTCGATTTATCTTGCTCGAGATAATCGATAAGCGAAACGTCTTCTATAAATTCAATCTTAAATAACAAAGAAATCTGAATTATTATTAAACTCTATGAAATCTGAAACGTTGATCGATACGAGGAGAATCGGAAAGTACGACGCTTATCTTTAGCCATTCCCTTGGCCATCGTTTCGCGGCGGTCGTCGAAAGAATCGGAAAGAGGAAAAGAGGAGAGAAGAGAAGAGAGAGAGAAAGAGAAGAAAAAGAGAAGGGAAAGTTTGTATATAAGACGTAGCAACGAAAACAAAGACGTTACTCCGTCCTTTATCTGGTCTCGAGCCGTGTCATTGGGTTATAAAATAAGCGTCGAACGAGAGCAAAATGGTCGGAGATGTAAGAGGAGAGGGGGAAGGCAGGTAATAAATGAGATAAGCTTCTCGAATAGATTCCTACGGGAGTAAAGGGCATTATCGATGTGTTGCTTTCTGACGCGACGCCATCACGCTTCGATGCCTTCGCTCGATGCGACGACGACGACGACGACGACGACGACGACGACGACGACGACGAAGACGACGACGACGCCCCTCCATGATACGATCTTTGTTTTCCTCAAGATCCCGAGATAAGTCCTTCTTGTCCTCCTTTCTGCGGTGAAAGGGAGATATAAGAAAACGACGGAATAGCGATCGAACAATATCTACGTACGTATTTCCTCTTTCTATCGTTATTAATCGCGAAACGAAAATCGTTGGGAAAAATTCTGCTCGAATAAATTTCAACCGATTCGATGATACGTAGATCCAAACGCGCATATCGCGGTTTAACGCTCTTGAAAATTTCGTCAGAATACGTTTTAACCTAGGAAGATGAAAGTGGCCACTTTGACGAGCCTTATTTGATTTCTCTAATTGAATAAATATTGGAAAAAAATAGGGTCGTGTGGAAAGTGAGAGAGGGATAGAGAAAAAAGAGTCAAAAAGAGTGACGGATTCTCATCGATGCCGGCCATACAAATTTTCCCTCGTGAAATTACAAATGATCGGTCGATTTTCCGGCGATTTTCCCGAACGAAACGTACCGAGAGCTTGCACGCCGGTACATCGAACTAATTGGAAGTCTTAATAGCACTCGACGTAATAACGCTGTCGGGATCCGGGTGTGTGCATCATATCGACCGGAATTTCCAACGGACGGATCCCTCTTCGTTTCCAACCCTTCACCACCACCACCATCACCATCACCACCGCCGCCGCCGCCGCCGCCACCACCACCACCCCCTTCTCCCTTTTCTATCTGTCTATCTCTTTCTCTTTCTACTTCTCTCTCTCTCTCTCTCAGCAGCCATCAGCCGCTCTTTCCTCTCGAACCACCGTCGAGCCATCAATGGCGAATCAACAAACGGGACTGATTTGATTTCATTCATTAATTCCAAGCGACTTCGTCCGAGTTGATTTCCGTTATATTTTCTCTCGCACGACTGTTCGCTAGAGTAATATGTATATCGAGAAGGACCGCTGTTGAATTTAACTGAGAATACCAAAGAGGGATATTGTTGCGAGATGCTGCGGGAACAAAAAAGATAAAGAGGAAGAAGAAGAAGAAGAAGAGAAAAAGAAAAAGAAAGAAAGGGGAAAGAGAAAGTCGTCGTAGAAGCGCCGAACGAAAATCTCTTTACGAATCTCTAAAACTATAACGCGTCGAATTAACGTTATAACGTAGGTAATGACGCGAATATAACATCGGCGGAAGTTCTCGCGGCCGTTTGGCCGATAAATGAAATTATCGGTAATATCATCGAAATTAGAAAATGAGGGCCGGCGAGGGAACCGGTGGATAGGCGAAAAAGTGAGTTTATAAATTCCAATTATCGGGCCATTAACATCGTAACGCGATTATTTCGCTCGGCGTTACAGCATTTCGTTCGGAATACCGAATCGGTGATAAAGTGATACGATAAATCGGCCCTGATTGCACTCCACTTCTGCATCGGACCACCTCTAGAAACTATCGTCACCAACGATCACATATGCAATGTTTGTGATTTAGAAACTATTGCCGTCTCATAGAGGTACGAACGATTAAATCGAATTAAAAATAAATTGACCCGCCGATTAAATCGTCTCTACGAAATCGTCTAAACGAAAGTAGTAGGTGTAATTATTTTCCAACGAATCGGTCGTGCGGAGTGCACCGTACAAACGACTTATACACGAATTTACATTCGCGAGTAATAAACGAATACCAGTAAATATGAAAAATCGAAGCGAGTCGAGAAAGATCGGGTTCGACGAATTTAATAAGCACGATTTTTACTCGTTTCAAGAGGCGACGGTAAAAGAGGAGAAAGACATCTGTCCGTCTCATCGACGTGTACCATGGTCATGCCATGTGATTTAATATAAACTGCACACAAAGCGCTACCTTTGATAGGCAAATATGAAATATTCCGGTCGGACGAGCACCCTTTCGGGGGACACGCTGCTTCAGGGTCGAGAGTGCCTTCGAGCGTCTTCAACTTCTCGGCTTGTCGTTGGGAGAGAGAAGATATGTGCATATACCCGGCATACCTGAGTTCATACTTTCCTTTGGACACGTAACCCCGTGCGTTGTCCCTCTTTCCATCTCATTCTCTCTCTCCCTCTCTCTCTCTCTCTCCCTCTCGTTCTTGGGATCGAAAGAACGAAAGTTCTCCTTCGAGAGCTACGAATGCCGGACGAGAGAGAGAGAGAGAGAGAGAGAGAGAGAGCGTTTCCAATGTCGCGGTGTAATATAAAACGTATGTACGACTTTAAGGACAGAGAAGAAGGGAAAGGAAAGAAAGAAAGAAAACACGAAATAAAAATGAAACGAAACGTTGAGTCAAAACGGAGAAGACTCTGTAACGACGTCGAATCGTTTATCTCGATAGAATCGTCGCGATATCCGTTTCTCTTTCGTAGAGCTTTGATCCTTTATTACATTTTTACAAGCGATTACATTGGGCAGCCTCTGGCGATTCTCTCGAAGAAAAATAAGAAGAAAAAGAAGAGGAAGAGGAAGAAGGAGAAGGAAAAGGAAGAGGAAAGATCTTGTTTTCCTATCCTCCCACGGCTGTCTTCGATAACGAGAGCACAGTCTGTTCTGGCTCTCTTCTCCTTTCACCCCCCCCCCCCCTCTCTCTCTCTCTCTTTCTCTGTCGAAAAGGAGAAGACGCCAGGGTAACGAAGTTGGCCGTTCCACGAAGGAAGATATTGTTCTTGTTTGTAGCTCGGAGTTAAGTCGAGTTCGAGAGAGGAGAAGAGAAGGGCAAGGGAAGGGAAGAAGGTGGGTGGGCTCGCTCTCTCCTAATTAGGTTTAAGGGATTATAGAATTGTTTCGCAAAGTCGATTACGAGATTGCGAGAGCGAACTCTCGCGGGCCCATCGAGAAAGAAATAAAGAAAGAAATCTATCCATCTCGGTTCGTCCTGTTCGGAAACGTCGCTTCGATAAAATCGCTCTGGGGAAGGGGTAAAGAAAAAAGAAAAAAAGGACGAAAGGGGAGAGAGAGAGAGAGAACGGGTAAACGTTTCTTCTCGCGCGGAAACGCGACGAAGCTTTAAATTCGTTCGCGCGGCAATTAGCGAGCGTACCGTGCTATTACGTTGAAAAGTTCGGACGGAGCACTCCTCGTTCGATCCAATCACGCTCTTTCTCAATCGGTCGCGATCCTTTTATCTGAGAGTAGCGTGGATCGAAATCAAGGCATCCCGCAGCAAACGAGAGTCTGTAATATCCGGTGGTGCGTGGCTGGCAAGTTAGACGGCTGCAGTTAACCCGAAATTCGTTGGTCGAAAAAAGAGAAGAAGATGGAGAGAAAAAGAGAGAAAGAAAGAGAGGGAGAGAGAGAGGAAGACGGGGCAGAAAAAATAAAAATGAAAGAAACGGGATGACGATGGTATGGGGGTTGCTTTTGAGCGACACACGTCACGAACAGACGCGTGGAAGGTGTTGGTTGGCGAATCGGTCGTGGCTCGTCTCGCGGCTGATTGCTGGGGTATGGCAATTTTAAACAGTCCCTCGTGACTCGATCCTCCGTAGCGTACTCCTCTATGCCGAAGAGAGAAAGAGAAAGAGAGAGAGAGAGAGAGAGAGAGGAAGACAGTGGGAGTATGAGGGTCCACAGGCTAGTGAGGCTGGTGCGCGCAATGATTGATGCTGGGGCCAGTGTAGCGGCTATATGGGAGGACTGAAAGTGAGGAGGAGGAGGAAGAGGTGGAGGATCGGTCCTACGGGCTGGGGAAATTTAATTAACGTAAATGCCGCCGCCACGGCCGGCGTTACAAGCCGTGTGTGTGCGTGGCAATCGCTCATATGCAACTTCCCCTCCCTGCTCCCTTCGTTGAACCCCTTCACCCCGTTATATACACCATCACCACCACCACCACCAACATTCTCTGACTCGTTCGCTTTCACGATCACGATCACGATCACGTTCGCGGCGTCGTCGAAGTCGTCGAGGTCGAAGTCGAAGTCGAAGTCGAAGTCGTCGCCGTCGTCGGCGTCGGCGTTGGCGTCACCACGTGCGAACCAGCTGGCCCGTGTTATTAAACATCCGGAAAAGGGGCTAAAAGAGCTCGATTACGTGCCGATTGATGATGGATAATCCGATCGTAGCGCAGCACGCCTCGCACAACGGCACTCTCGCGTTCGACCACTATCGATCGATCGACTCTCGGAAGCGCGTATATTTCCCGGAGAAGAGAAGAGATCGAGTTAAATGTTAGCTCGCACCCCCGTCCCCCCGTCGCCCCTTCCCCCTGCCCCCTACCCCCTCGCCCCCCTTCCCTCTACCACACCTCTCTTCCACGCCATTCTCTCTGGCTCTTTCTCTCTTTCGGTTGCCTGCCGCGCTCTCGGCTTTTCGATCGGCCCGTTCTTGTTTCCAGCGTGGAAATATGAAGCCGTTACTGCCCAGGCAGGAAGCCGCAACGGCCGCGCTAACATGGTCGCCCGTAAAAGCGGATTCAAACGGGGCACCTCTTTGACGTTGTGTGCCCGGCACCGCGATCAATTAGGGTCGTTGCATGGCTAGCCGCCAACCCGCGACTCCGTGATCGCTCCGCCACAAAATACAAGCAATAGCGCTCTCTCCGTTCTCTATTCTCTCATTTTCGTTTTCCTTTATTTGATCTCGCGCCTTCGATTTATATCCTTCCACGAGCACACCGCGTAGAGTTCGTCCTTCGGAATTAAACTAAATCGGGACGACGTGGGACGTACCTCGCAGCTACTTTTTGAACGGTCTGTACATATAAGTACCGCGTGGCAACGGCTGCGAGATCGCTTCGAGGGTGGAAAACGGGACCGAAGAGAGAGGAAGAGAAAGAGAGATAGAGAGGGGCGGGAGGGGTGTATGTAATGGCCACGGCACGTGGTGCGTGTCCCCATTAAAACGATCGCACCCCCGGATTGATTTTCAGCCTTTCGGCATTTCATCCGAGCAAACTTCGTTGTCGATATAATTGAATCGCGAGTGTCCGTCCAACTCGGCCGCAAATTGACCGAAACGCGCGGCTCGCCGTGACGTCGACCGATCGCGATGGCAAAAAGAGAACGAGATGATGGCGAGGTGAGCGGGGTTTAAAAGAGAGAGACAGACACAGAGAGAGAGAGAGAGAGAGAGAGGACGAGAGACAGAGGGAATCGTCGCTAGAACGGCCTGTATGCGGCTTTCGGTCTGTATGTGGACCCCGATACGGAGATAAAACGATAACTTAATTATTCCCTCTGGTTGTAGAGACCGATGGCACTACCACCATTGCCACCTTTCTAACGCAGAACCATCGACCATTTCAACGTTTTCGTTGGTTTCGTTCGATACGCTCCGTTATCGACTGATCTCTATATACTTTGACCAAGGACGACCGATGGACCCACGACCGACCGCTCGTCGTAATTCGTTAATTTCGCGGTATCATTATTTAATCGTCGATCGTACGAACGTTCGACGCGTCGTTTTTATTTCGTCTTGTAAACTTTTCGAGTCTAGTCCCGAGGGGATATCCGTGGATCGACGCGAACGGGACAACGCACGATAACTGCTCTAATTAGTCTTCCGCGAAGAGCCGTATGGCAGGCCGAAGAGAAGAGCTGGAGGGTTCTGCAGCCGGCATGCATGACTCCATCCCTTTATTAAATACCTTCGAAATTAAAATTATAATTGCATTTGCTACCCCTTGACCATCTACCGAACGATACTAGCTCTCCTACCTACGGAAGCGAGCTACTACGTCGAGCCTCCTCTAAACGTAGAAAGCTCGGCTCACCCTAAATTACCTCGCGTCGAAAATACTATCGAACGCCGATCGATACGTTCCCTAGCGAATCCCCGCACGCTCGTACGAATCGTTTTAATAAAGAGAGGAGAGATATATTCGTGGATTTGTTTCTACGGTTTCGTTACCCAGATATATATTTATGCCGTGTTTAACCGTTCGAGAGGCGATCTCTCTTTGATGGGAAAACGAAGCGAAAGAAAAACTTAATGCATCCGATACGACAAAACCGTTCGAAAAATTGAGTGTCGGCGATCGGTGACACTTACGACAAGACAATGTCGTGAAATCTAAACGCGTCGTCCTCGTCTACAAAGTTTACTGCCGAATCGAATTTCCGGTGTCACGGGACACTGGACTTTTTAAAATAACGCGATACCGATACCTGTCATTCGAGTTTCTGTCTAAAACAAAGCTAAATTAAACGCAAGGTCGATCATCGAAAACGATATCGATAGGTTTAATGAATTTTTCCTCTTCTTTGAAGCCATTCGACTTTATTCCTTCGTGTATTAATAAAACCGAAAAGATCGACTCGGCCATTTAAAGACTCGACAGGAGCAAGTGTAAGTAGAAGTCCTGTTAACTGGTCAGCCGTTCGATTGAACGGAAAGAGAACGAGAGAGAGAGAGAGAGAGAGAGAGAGAGAGAGATGGGGGGAAGAGAAATCAGGCAAAGGCACGCTTTACGTATGCGTTCGAACTGGTAACGGTGGTCGCACGAAGGGCCGACGAACGGTGCTTCAATCGGCTACCTGGTGAGCTTTGGATTGACGGCAAAGCGCTTTTGAAGAGCCGATAATAACGAGTAGTAATGGCATAACCGTGGCCGGTGAACATTCTAATTATGGGTAACGCGAAGCGATCCTTCGAGCCAGTCGAGTCAGACCGTGCGGAGCAAGGCGTGCGTTTCTGGAACGCAAGAGAAAGAGAGAGAGAGAAACAGAGAGAGAGAGAGAGAGAGAGAGGGAGAGGGAGAAACAGAGGGAGAGGATAACTGCGGAGGTAGGTAGGTTGTATGGCCCCTGTCAGCCACTGTGCCACTGACGGCTCGCTAATTGCTCAACCAACCTCCGATCCTCTGGCTCTCCTGGCCTTCTCCACTCTCCCCCCTTAACCACCCCACTACGGCACCTCGCCACCCGGCGTCCTTCGCCGACCTGGCAGCCACCCTTCAAATCCAAATCCATCCCTTCGTGTAACGCACGGCACCCGGAACTGCTTCGGCCCTTCGGAATAGCCGGCATACATCGACCATCGGTAGGAACATCAGATTTCTCCTGCTCCCTCGCTCCTCTCTCTCTCTCTAACTCGTACTTAGAGTAGATGCCTACTACCACCAATCGAAACGCTTCTCATTGATCACGATTGATCGATCCATCGTCGACCATCTACCGATTCGCTTTACGATATCTATTATACTCTGTTCGTCTTTTATTCCTCCTA
This sequence comes from Vespula vulgaris, assembly GCF_905475345.1. Lineage (NCBI taxonomy): Eukaryota > Metazoa > Arthropoda > Insecta > Hymenoptera > Vespidae > Vespula > Vespula vulgaris. Next base: position 612,147 of record NC_066603.1, on the reverse strand, counting down.
ATAACAACCAACGATTATTAAAGTTATCGATATCTAACGTATTCGTTGGAATAAATCGTAAACGTCGAACAAACTTTTGAACTCTTCCGTGGAGATTTTGCGTTATTACCGAAGGAAAGGAAACGAAGATCGATCGTAGAGCAAAAATTAGCTGGATAAGACGCGACGCGTTGATCGAGTTATTTATATTTGCAATCCGCTTTCTCAATAATTCAAAACGACCGAATTCTGCCTTCCGACGTCTTGGCGTCTCGCGGCCTACTTTTACTTCCATTCGTATGTATTTTTAAAATATAGAAAATAGGTTGAATGTCTCGAGTGATGATAAAAAAAAAAAAAATAGATAGCGACAGACAAAAATATATTCGATTTTTCGAAAGGTAGAATCGATCGATACGATTTCCGAGTGGAAGATCGTGATCTATCGAATATATCGAATGTATCGAATGTACCTATTAGACGCGTCGATATATGAGAGTACGAGGAAGTTTATGACGGCATTTAAGGTGTAAGTAAACGGTAGGACAGCCCGTTAGAAGACATCGAATCGATCGTGTGTGCCAAATCCATGCGAACGAGCGAACGGAGCGAGCGGTCGACGCAGAGGGTCGCTCGCGAATTAATCGAGCATATAATCGATGCGAACCCGTCGATATACGTATATGGAAGCCATCCGCTTGGTCACCCTCGCGAACGCGAGCCCCTCCATCGTTAACCAACGTCGGACTGGTAACGCTAATTTCTGTGCCGGACGTGTCGTACTACCCCATCGAAAAACGTCAATGAATAGAAACCTTTGTCTATTTTCTGACTTTTTTGTTTTTTTTTTTTTTTTTTTATCACATTTCTTCCTTTTACGTACGCCTGTAATTTTTCTACTCCCTATCGGACGATATTTCGGACGATAACGAGATATTTGGATAACGTTAAAATACCTCTGTTCTCTCTCTTTTTTTTTTCTTCGTTCATTTCGACGAATTTCGTCTTATCGTTTTGCGATAGTTATCGATAATTCTCGTTACCGTTTAATCCTAGAGATACTTTCTTTGGCGATCGTATCGCTCGTTAGAATTTGAATCGATTTATTCGATTAAATGAAAAGGGAAAAAAAGGATGATAATAAAATAAAGAGATAAAAGCGAATTCGTCGATATTCGATTAGCGTAAAATTTCTTTGAGAAAACGTAACAATATTCTCGTCTCGTTGGCACTTCAAACGCGAGAGCCTTTTATCTCGCGCGAAGCTCCCTGCCAAATCGGATCGTTCGCGATATCACAGTCCCGACCGCAAATTTATATCCGCTTTAGCTGGCACGAAAATCATGGAACGGTTCAAAATAGATCCGTTCGCTGATTTATAGCCGCGCACTAATAAAGCCGGTGTGTATCGCGATATATTCGCTCGCATAGCCCGCGGATATTCTACGAACGAACGAACGACCGAACGAACGAACGAACGAACGAACGAGAAAACGAGAGCTATGCAAACTGCAGGTCGTTTCGCGAGTTGGACGAATCGTTTAGGCCAAATTTCATACTTTCCAAGTAGGTATTATATCGTTGTCGGTGGAAAAAGAATCAAATAGAAGAAAAATAAATACGTCGAACGATTCCCGTTTGATCTCACATTATCGGTCTTAGTCGGTATGCTATCTTAAAATAGAATTAATCAAGACATCGCGTTGACGCAGGATAAAGAAAGGCGAATCGTAATCCTTTGGGCTTTATACGATCGTTCGAAATACCGAGAGCAGTTAGATGGAGATATTCGAGCGAACGCAAGACGAGTAGTCGCGAGAAGGCTATTAATTCAAAGGGTAAACGGATAGATTAGTCTCTCGGAAAGCGATACAAGCTAGCAATAGCGATCAGGATGCAACCTTACCGTTTCAAACGGGAGACGAGAACGGATCGTAAAAGGAGAGAAGAAAAAGGAGAGACGTAAAAAAGAAAAAAAAAAGAAAAGAAGAGAGAGAGAGGTGGAAGAAAAAAGAAACAGCGATCGGTCTGCGGTCTCGTAGCAGGCAAACCGGCGATCTGAATTAAAAATGCAATCCGTAGTACGTGTTGGTCCGAGGTAAACGGAGATAAAAGGAAATTGGTGGCCGAAGGGAAAGCACGATTGGAAGGATCGAAAGCTAAACTCTGGCTCGTGCGAGAGAAAGAGAAATAGAGATGGAGAGGGAGAGGAAAGCTGCGAGAAAAAAAGAGGAAGGAACGAACGTCCACGTTCCGAGCGAAACGGCATACTAAATTTAATTCCTCTCTCCGTCTCTCTCTCTCTCTCTCTTTCTCTCTTGGTCGGACAGCGATCGCATAAATTAACCTTGTCCGTTCCTCTTCTTCTTATCGGGCGATTCGCTTCTAGAAAATTATGCGTCTCTCCGCTCGACTCGTTCGAACGTTAAATATAGATTATTTTTTAAATCGTACAGATGTACGCGCGATATCTGTATAAAGAGGAAACGATGAAGAATATTTCGTCTGCCTCTCTCTCTCTCTCTCTCTCTTTCTCCCTCTCGAGTTGAAAGCTCGAACAAAGTTCCGAAAAGCAAAATAGTTTGCAAGACAGGGAAAAAGAGGGTAAAAAGGGATCGACGTGGACGGCTCGGACGGATGGTCGACGGGAAAAAGAAGCGAGCGAGCGAGAGAGCGAGAGAGAGAAAGGAAGAGAGAAAGAGAGAGGAAGTGGAACGTGGAAGTAAAAGGAAAACATCGGATTCGCAACGTAACTGGCGCGTTGTCGACGCTCGAAGGGCTTTTCGCGATGCTTTTTAAAAAGCAGAGGAGGGCCTTCCGTTCTCGTGCGCACCTGTCAGATCGCGTATTATATTTCTCCGTTTCATTTGTGCGAGACGTAGAATTAATTAAACAGCTGATACCTACGTATACGTATGGCGTTATACGTATGGACGTACGTACGCATACGTTGAAACGTTCGCGAACGTGTTGTACGAACGTAGATACGTATGTACGTACGTACGTACGTCTTGCCCGAGGCTAGCAACGCGAGGCGAAGGCGACCAGGGTAGAGAGCGGAAAAACAAACGCGGGAACCGCTTCGAAGCTACCATCCTGACACGCGTTCGCGATACGAAAACCAGAGATTTTCAATTTACGCGGGCCGCTTTAAAGCTCGCGAAACGTTTCTAATACAACGACGATATCGAAACGCTGCGAGCTAACGAGGAAAATAAAGCACGAGTGTATGCGCTACGAGTGCTTTTCAAAATGATGGAATAATTCGTTCTCCCTCTCTCTTTGCCCCTATCGATCTGAGATTTTTACGTATCTATAAAGCCTCGAGGATATTATCGCGTTAAGGTTCGACGTTACGTTCGTCAGAAAAATCGCTCGACTCCTCGATTCGCGTTCTTCGCTGTTTCTACGAGCTCTTTCCCTTCCCCGAACGACGTTACTCCTCGTCGCCTAGATCCGTAGATCTCCATTTACATAAATTCACGACAGCCCGAGAACAATTTCGACTCATAAACGTAATTAATGGCGCGGGGCATTAATTCCAAAATTTTTCGCCAGTTTCAAACACATGTTGCAGGAACGGCGTGGCGTACAACCGTCTCGCAATTTAGCTAAATAATTACTAAACTTGCTACTCGCGGCCGACGACGCATTGCCAAAGGACGATTAACAGCTCTAGGTTGGAACTCGCCAGAGAATTCTTCGACGATCGTTCGCTTTTATCGGAGATTTAAGATCTAAAGAGGAGCACGTTCCTTCGATCGTTGCTCTTCTAACGGTTTCGATTAAATCGATCGAAAAAATCGATCCGAGTCGTAGTATAAAGTATACGACGATACACGATTATTATAATCGTTCCGAAGATACGAGCAAGACTCGAAGCAATTCGATCGAAGTATCAGCAAGGTCGGAATAGCAAGGTCTCGCGTTAGAGAGGGAGAGAAGGACGGAAGGACGATTCGAAGGTTCGGGAGAGATTGCGCTCGTGCGCACGTACTCACGCATAGATACGCGTATAGAGCGCCACGCACGTAGGTAGAAACGGTTGTCCTGGGGCAGAGCTGCCATCCTAAGCCGGCTTGACTAATTGGTAGCGTTATAATCATGGGTACACGGTTAGGTTGGTATTACCGCGAGTTATAGCCCCGTCTCCACATCGGCGACCGCCACACGCACATTCGCACGCAAGAGGGAGCGCTTAATGACCCCGCCGTTTACGCAAATTTTCCCATTATGCGACGCGGTTTTGGACCGCCAAACGGGGCGATCCCGAGCCTCGAAACGGGGCATCGTTTCTACGACGAAACCGACGTCGACGTCGGCGTCGATGGGCTCCGAGATAGATATAGAGAGAGAGAGAGAGAGAGGCGGACGTAGAGGGTGAGCTTAAAGCTTTTGAAAATCATCGACTGTGGCGGATGCGGTCGATCTAGGTGATTTGTGCATATCTCTCTCTCTCTCTCTCTCTCTCTCTTTCCCTCAGTTATCTCGTTTGAGTTTTATTCTACGGATTACTATTTAATAATAAAGCGTCAGAATGTATTCAGAATCAATTCCTCCGTAACATTTATTTTTTAATACGAGGCGAAACTACTCGCGATTCTTGATTCGTACACGTGCCTTGGCCGAAGGAGATACTGATAATAAAAAATCGTGGGATATAAAATAATTCAAACAAATGCCGTGAACGAGGAGAGGCAGGAGGTAGGTTCGAGCTGCCGCGATATATCCTGGGCTGGGCTTATCCGTTGGCTGGTCATTCATAAACGAGGGAAAAAATGACACTCTAACGGCTCGCTATTCGTAACGGTTAGGAAGTGGGAGAGATTTGTTGGCGTCGTACGTAACGACGACGGGAGAGGGATTTTCTACGACGCGAGGATGATAACGTTCTATCGAGGTACGTGAACCAACTACCGTCGCATGTCTATAAATTATCTCCCATTAATCAGTATTTCCGATAATTCGGAGGATCGCGAAATTTCTTCGGGAGACGAACGGATATGGAAGAAGAAGGGTACTACTACGATCGCAGAAAATTTCGACGAGAACGAACGTAGCTACGAGAGTGCCCTCTCGCGAGCTTCGTGTCGAAGTCCGGTCCACCCCCATCGAGCAACGTCCCGGGGGTGTGATCGCTGCTAACTAAACTTGTAAATCTCTCTCTTTCTCTCTCTCTCTCTCTCTCTCTTGATCCAGGCCTCCCTAGACTGACCAGAACGCATTTGTCTGTCTTACGCTCTCGGTGTAAATACACGGTCGTAGCAGTCCCTGGAAATTAGACGCGTTCCATTACACGTACGTTACACTTCTCGCTTTCCAATTGGAAAATTAAAGGTAACGCGTACGAGCGTACCTACGTTAAGGACGGTCGGAACGCTCTGCGAAGCAAAATAACGTCGGTCGTTCTCGTGCGTCCTCCGCGAAATCATCCTTCTCTAGACCATAAACTTTGATGTACGAATCTCCGTCGAGACACATAAAGGCAGTTTGCGCGAAACGATCTTGGGATTCGAGTAGGCGGAGGAGCGGTCGAGAAAGGAAGGAACGTGGCAAGGTCTAGGGCGATATCAGAAACAAAAGGTTCGCAAACGAGAAGTTACGAGGGATCTTTTATGCCTCGCTTGTCTCGCGTATTATTATGACGGATGTCGTGGTTAAGCGTTCCTACGTAACGCGATTCCGCGACTTTAGACTCGTGTTGCCGCGAGAACGGCCGCGATACTCGCGCGTATCGCCTACTGGGTAGAGGAGTTGCCTCGATGAACTTGAATATATCACGAGGGATGGTTATGGGACGCAACGTGCGTGCGAGTGGCTGCGCGACGATCCTTCTCCGGCTCGCAAATCAAACCACCACGATCCTTCTCCCTTATACAGAGGTTTAGTCCGAGCGGACTATCGGAGCCGTTCGATATTCTCGTTGGGAGTGAGTGAGTGCGTTCGAAGAAAGTGCCGACAAATGTGTATCGACGGGGAAGATCGGTATTTAATTATCATATATCTTCGTATTATTCCTCCCCTTTCAAGGAACAACCTCGAAGGGATTATCAAAGTATAACGTTGAACCTCTTTATCTCCTTCGTATCAATATCCATACTATTTTTCATTCCTTGGTTATAGCTCGACTCTAATCGCCGGACCTTATATACGTACTTAGCTATCTCTCTCCTTCCACCTTCCCAAGTAATATTTAATTTTTAATCCGGCTGTATTCAAATTCAGGCAACCACGGTGCTGGTAGTAGCAGCGTATCCACCGCCAAGCGGTACTCTCCTAATGGGAATACGATTTATGCTCTGGCCGGCGCTTACTTTACATTTTATGCTAACCGACGTCAGTGGTTCTTACCTGTAGAGACGCCGGTTTTCGACCTTACGATCGCGTTTATCTCCAACTTTGTTATATCCTTCCTTCTTAAGTAGCTGCAGGGTATATATACAACTTGTGGGTTTACGCGAATTTTAATCGAATCCGATGGAATTTTAAAGAACGGTCAACTTGGCCTCCTCCAAATCCATCTTCTACCGGAACATCCCGGAAGTTCTTACTCGATTTTCGAGTACGATCAGCCCCAAGCAATTATCTGCTCGAGAAATTTGGTCAACCGAGGCGGAGGGTTCTCCTCGACGAGAAACTCGTTTATAGCCAACGATTCGCTCGCCCTCGTGAGACACCCCTGGCTATCTTCAACTCGCGATTTTTAATCGAGAGAATTCGATTAAATCTCCGCTGAATCGTTTCCCCGACAGAGAGAGAGAGAGAGAGAGAGAGAGAGAGAGAGAGAGAGAGAAATCGTCGATGTCATTTCGTTAAACGACAACACTACCTCGTGGTCGTACATCTTTATAGGCGTAACATTTAATTTTAATCACTTGTTATTTATTATAACACCTACTTGTGCGAAAGTATATTAATAATATTGAAAACAAGAAACAAAAACAAAAAGAATTTTTTCAGATCTCCGTGAGATTCGAGTCGATCGCGTCGTAAACATACATGTATTTATTCTAAATATACGTCTGTCCCCCCACTCTTACGAAAAACAATCCTTGCGGTGACATTGGAAATATTTTCCGAACATAATCCTGCCATTCGCTTTTAAACTTTCCTATCGGTCTGAAGGCTCGCACGCGAATAGACCACAAAAATATCTTCACGCACGACCAATAGCGTAACGAGCAAATTCACTCCGCCGTGGAAAATCTTTGTGGAAGCTCTCGTTCTCTCTCTTTCTCTCTCTCTCTCTTTCTCTCTCTCTCGTTCTCTCTCTCTCTTCCGGGCTCTGCAAATAACGGATGATTTTGCTTACCGAGGCATCCGTGCGTTAAATGAGCAACGCACATTAGAAAACATCAAAGGAAGCAAGCACGGGTAGGCGTTTGTGTGATCGGCCTTGTTTACTTTACGCCGTTTAGGCGGCAAATTATCATAGATAAATTATACTTTGAATCTCTACTGTCGGAAAATGATATAATTATCGTCGTTCGTAGGATCTCGATCGAAATTATACCGTGGAAGAATTTTCTTCCGACTTATTGAAACGCGAGATATATTTTACGACAAAAAGAAAGGTGAAGAGAAGATGAAGGAAAATAAGAAAAAAGAAGAAAAAAAAGAAGAAGAAGAAGAAGAAGGAAGTCGCGTGAATATTTTAACAAAGCTGTGTACTCGACGCGACGGAAGTCCCTACCGAATCGCAAATGAGTTAGCGTCTCCGTTCTCGTTTCCGGCTCGAGTTCCGGGAAAAGAATAAACGAAAAGACGAGTCTCCGATCCGGTGTTCTCTCTCTCTCTCTCTCTCTCTCTCCGAAGCTTATTTTTTGAGTGTCTCTTCGTCTATTATTCAAAGCTCGGACCACGAGGACGAGCGTTAAAGTCTCTAAAAGCGACCCCTTTCTCGACGACTTCTCCGTTGATTTCTAATTCTACGAATTAATTTCGTTATTTCGAGCTCCTACTCGAATAGCTACGTATCCCCGTCAACGTAATCCTTCTTGAATAATCAACGATCGAAGGATATAAATAAGTAGGTATCCAATTCCAAATAAAATTTATCATACGCGTTAATAATTGAAAAATCCAAGGATGAAATAGATCGTCTCCGATTTCACTGATCTTTCGGCAGGAATCGGAACGACCGAACGGTGCAGTGGTCGAGAGAATCGTCTTTTCGCTTTTTGTAAAATTTAATACGACTGGTTGGGACTATAGATTACGAACTCCTATCCGGTAATGCTCCGGACGTAGCCTAAATCTTCGTTTAAACCGACCTAACGAGCAAGAGAGTTTAATAATTAATGGAATCCTAAACCTCATGTCCGGCTATTACCTATGTTAAATATTACACGAAGCGTTTTATAACTGCTACGTTACGAGTTCAAAGTTACGATCTCAAATTATATCACGATAGTTTTCAACGCGTCGATTTTCGAAAGCAAAGTTACTTGATCGAACGTTTCTTCTCGTCTGGACATTGCTCGTGGAGCGACAATAATATTCCATTGATCACGCGCATCGTATGTAAAGATTACGTTATTTATTTCTCGGAACACTTGGACGGTGCAATTTTGTCGTGAGATAAACGAGCAGTAGTCGATACCGATCGTCTGCGAACGACACATTCGCCGAAGTAGAGAGAGCACAAGGGTAAGCAGCGGTAGAGAAGGAGATGGGGGTGTCGACGTAACTGCCACGCAGAGAAACCCTCCTCCTCCTCCTCCTCCTCCTTCTTCTTCTTCTTCTTGTTCCTGTTCTTAGCTGCTCGCACACGATTGCACGAGGAAGGGGTGGATTCTTAAGTGCGATTTGTACGAGTGCCATATTTCTTCGGTAAGGGCGCCATTTGGCGGTAATAGTTGCAGTATTATTTACTGTTAACGGCCCACTTCGAGCGAGTAATACCACGGGAATTAACTTACCGCGCCTACATTTACTTAGCCATCGTGCAATAGGATCGTTTACGAGCGCTCGCACGAGACTCCCATAGCTTTCGTTCTCTGTCACGTATCGCTTAGCGTGATTTTTAAGAGAGATTACTTTCTTCCGTGATATATAATGAAACAATACGTTGAAAGATAATTTTGTTCTTTCTCTTGGAAAAAGAAAGGAGGAAAAAGAAAGACAAAGAGATGATTATCGTAGTCAAACAAGAACGGTGTCTCGAACGATATAACGAATTGTCGTTAAGTTCTTAACGACCGATACCAATCTATCGCGTTTCAAACGACACGAAATTTTTCGTGTCGAACTCCTTGTCAACCTTCGAAGAAGATATATACATAGCTTTCGCAGGTTACGCTTGACTGCCCTTTACGACGCTTTAACCTAATCGAATGACTCTCTTTCTTTCTACCTCGAGATAATATCGAATTATCCTTACCATTATCGCGTTGGATATAATTAAGAAAAGCTTCGTCGAGTGTAAGGGTGTAGGTATACTTTAAAAACTGATTTACGTTCACGATCGTCGCCGTCTGCGTGAAACCGAACGAATGAGAAATTTTCTTCAATTTTCCGATCGTTACCTCTGGCCGCGATCTGGGAGAATGGGCAGGACGAAATTTCTTCGGTCCGTTGTTCCTCCGATCCGTAATAAGTTTCCGAAGAAAGGAAAATAGTCGATCCGACGGTGGTAGTGGTAGAATAAAAGTTTGTAAAAAAGGAAAAAGCCAAAAAAAAAAAGAAAGAAAAAGCAAATAACGTAACTCCCTGTGTTCATCGATTTTTCTCAACGAGAAGTATCATCGAACTTTTTCTATATTACGATAAAGCTCAATACGTGCTTTCTGATTCGGAAGTAAGCGGTCTCTTTCTCTCTTTCTCTCGTTCGTGACGTGCTAACAAAAGAGGGAACAGCTCGTATTCTTCCGTAGGATTCTGGAATTATTAAGTATCAGGGCATTCACTTAATCCTGGAAGCGAGTATCACATGGTATCTGCAGGCCGATCAATCACAGGAGAGAGAAAAAGAGAGGAAGAGTATGAGAGCGAGCGAGCGAGCGAGCGAGAGAAAGAGAGGGAACCGACGGTCGGTTTCGGGTGGTCGCTGGCTCTCCGTTATATTCTCGCGTCGAGTCATATATCATTTCGTTATCATCGACTCTTTATATGCGGTTGCGCTCCATTTTCTGTCTGTTTGCTCCGTTAAACGCTGGCCGGCCGGTTTGATTCAGTGAAACCATTAGCCGGATTTCGGTCACAGGCCGTACGCGTTTTCCGTTCTCGCCTATCGCTACTCTGCGTCTGTCCGTGGTGTCTATCTCTTTCCCTCACCCTTCTCGCTCTATCACGTTTATCCATCTATACGTTTTCTCTCTCTCTCTCTCTCTCTCTTTCGTTCGTCCGCTAGCTTTATCTCGGTACGATCACCGAGCGATCATCGTTATCGTCGTGGCCCAGTGTCACCGAAGCGATACACCCGAGTCGAGAATGAAGGACGAGAGACGCGGGAAAATAAATGTCGAACGCGTGTCGGGCGTTCCGAACAAAAGGGGGGATGGATATACTTGCCACGAAAAGGGGATACATCATCTTTGGGAATCTCTCCGATCCTTCGACTTTGTGCGACGATAGCATAATTATCGGGGATAAGTACTTCGATGACGAAGATACACTTTGTAGCTTTCTTTGTGCTCGAGAGAGAGAGAGAGAGGGAGGGAGAGGAGAGAAAGAAAGAGAGAGACGAAAAAAGTAAAACGTTTGAACGTTATTACTACTGGTTTTACTAGAATCGTCGTTATCGTAACAACTGCCTCGAACTATAATAATTTAGCATCCAAAACGAACAAATCTCTTTAGCGTTTCAACAGTTCGTAACTCGCATTTAATTTGTACACCTGTATCAAAGTTGCATATGCGAAGGAAAAATAGAGTCACGCTATCGTACCAGCAGCTTGCCGCTCGCTCGTTCGCTCGCTTACTCGATTACCCGCTTGCTGCTGTCTGCTTGGTGAGCCGGAAACGACTGATAGTGACGTCACCGATCGACGTGCTAACTCACCGCTCGTTCGAGGACGGTTAACACCGATATTATCCATTGTACACTGGCAATGCAACGATAAGCGAACCGATAATAGATTTTACACGACGAATTCATGCCCCCTTCGAGTTGACAATGGGATATCGCTGTGCTTACGGCTAACCGACGGCCCATTAAAGCTATTTCAGTCGGGGACAAAACGCCGTTCCGCTGCTGAAACCCGTACTAAGATCTTATAGAGGCGATAAAGATCGTCTCGCTAAGAAAGAAAGAAAGAGAGAAAGAAAGAAAGAAAAAAAAAAAGAAAGAAGCCTGCATACTCGATCGTACTTTGAGGCTTTAAATATATCCCAGATAATATGTCCTAGAAATTAACGAAGAAAAAATATTAATGATCGAATACGAATTAACGTAGCTCGAAATATTCCTTCTCTATTTTTGAAACCGTGAAAGATCTTTTGGTCCTTTATATCTTAAGTTTAAAAAAAGGTGTCTGGACCCAACACGGGAATACTTTTTAAAGGTGCAAAAGAAACATCGCGGGATGTCCGGAAGAAGTTGAATAAGATTCGTCTTGGCCACATTTTCGTGTCGGTGTTCCATAACGATGGAGATTGTGTCGAAGGGTTACATAGAGGGACAGAAACGGAGACAGAGATAGAACAGAGAGAGAGAGAGAGAGAGAGAGAGAGAGAGAGAGAGAAAGAGAGAGTGAAAGTGAGAGCGAGAGTGAGAAAGCTAGGGGAGGTGTCGACGATATCGAAGCTTGTATTGTGACCCGTCAATGCTACGGAAACTAACACCATCCCTACCCTTCTCTCCCTCTTCTACTTCCATGCAAGTCCACCCTTTCGGAGAACCCACGATTCTCGCTCTTTCTTTAAAAAATATGCTTCTCTTTCTTTTATAAATATTCTTTTTCTCCTCGTAAACTCTCTCTCTCTCTCTCTCTCTCTCTGTCTGTCTGTCTATCTATCTGTCTGTCTGTCTGTCTGTCTGTCTGTCTCTATCTCTCTCTAAATTTATAGGATCGTTAACGAAGAAAATTATCGACGCCAGACGGGAATCGGAAAAATTCCCAATAGTCGATAAACTCTATCCCTCTCTATTTCTATCTCCATCTCTCTCTCTCTCTCTCTCTCTCTCTCTCTCTCTCTCTCTTTCTCTCTTCGTCAAAAACGATCCACTCGTGTTCCGACATCGGTGTCGCTCGAGGTTATTCAAAGCCGACGGTGTATCGTCAAAAACGTTGACGGCACCTTTGTCCAGCCGGTGATTCAACCACAAAGAGCGATCGACGATCACTGTTTTGTTTTATTCTCTCTCTCTCTCTCTCTCTCTCTCTCTCTCTCTCTCTCTCTCTCTCTCTCTCTCTATTTCTCCCAACTTATCCGACGAATATAATAATAATAATGTCTATTGTATGTTTACGTTTAGATTTGTTGATAATGTAAGAACGAAACGCGTCTTATTCTTAGAAAGAACACAAAAGAAATAAGGAGATAGGGAAAACGAAGAGGAAATATTCGCAGTGTCTCGGAATCGTGCAAAGGAGGCAGAAAGCTGTCGGTCTTAATTAATCGCGAGCATTCTCCCGTTAATTCCGGATATACGAGAGAGAGAGAGAGAGAGAGAGAGAGAGAGAGAGAGAGAGAGAGAGAGAGAAAGTCTCAGCGAGGTCTCCGAAAGTAAACGAGGGATAAAACGATTATATGAGAAATCTCGCTTACTTTGCGTAGTCGGGAGAAGGTAAAGGGCGTTCTCAGGGTGTATATGGACCATCAGAGGGCAGGGGGTGGAAAAAGGGAGGCTACTGAAACGGATCGAAGGACTTAACGAAGGGGTTAGGACTAACAGTTTCGTACGCCGATCTCTACCCAACGATCTCTCTCTCTCTCTCTCTGGTTCTGTCTCTTAAGCTATCCCACCTAGCTACCCTCTATAGTCCTCTTATTAATAAGGTTGGATTAGCATAACTGCTCGGATCCAACGCTCGGAAACTCGGCATAATTAAGTCGCGAGATCTCGAGTGCTATCTCAGGAACTTGTGTCCTAGAGGATCGAAGAAATACTTGCCGATGATCTCCAAAGATAATACTGATAAATTATCGGATTGTAATTGTTCCGACGTTCGTACGGACGTCGTCTGGATTTTCGAATTAATCTTTAAGTACAACCTATACAGTTATAGTTTATCGATAGAATTTGAACGAACCATTAGACGAGCCAGGTAGATACGAAACGAGCTTGGTTAGCCGATAAGAAGCTGTCATCGTCCAAAGCACATCGTCAAAAGAGAAAGAGACAGAGAGAAAGAGAGAACGGATGGACGAGAGTCTGGGGCCCGCTTTGCCAGGCAAAAACTAGAGGTTACGTCACGAAGGTATAACGGCTTATCGGCCCGTGCGGTACATTAAGCACAACCGTTACCCACCGTTCTCTCGTGGAAAAGCCTGTCGCGGGGGTTACGGGGGTGGTTTTGCGGACGATGGCAACAGCAGCAGTAGCAGCAGCAGCAGCAGCAGCAGCAGCAGCAGCAGTAGCTCCGCCACCACCACCACCACTATCACCACCACCACCGCCACTACCATCACCACCACCATCATCACCAGCAACGTACAGATCGAACTCGCTGGGTTTGCGGCCGAGGAGGAGGTGCTGCTGCTAGAAGGGGCAAAGAAGGGTGTCGAGAGATTATCTTGTCGTATTCAATATTCCTATGGAACGGGCCGGATGATAAATCGTTTTTCTCGATAGGAAAGATGTGCCGGAACCGCCTTTCAGAACCTTCATCGGCTCTGGCATTCTTCCACACCCTTAAAGTATCTCTTCTGACCTTGTACGTTCCTCGTCATGGTAGCATGGGAATAAAAAAAATATCTTTTCGAGTAAATGATATAACGTTGCTAGTATCGCTACGTGGCGACGTTCATTGTTCGTTTTTCGATTTCGTTACAACTCGAGGATGATTTATTTCGTTCGATCCGGCCGTTTGCTTAGGTTTCTTTAGTTGTCTAATAGTGATTTTTTGTTTTCTTTTTATTACTCCATCTTTCCAAAAGTCGTTATTGGCCACGCTTGCTCGCACGCGTTAAGCCTTTCGAAAAGTTTTACTCGAAGCGACGTTCGCTCACGTACGTGTACGTGCGTTCGTGCGTACTCTTCGTAAAAAAAAAAAAAGAAAAAAAAATGGAAAAGAAAAATAGAAAAAAAAAGAAAAGAAAAGAAAAGAAAAAAGGTTTCCACATCCCTCCCGTCGCGAGGGATTCGCAGTTGCGAATTCCGAGGAGACGATGCCACGGGCGCGGAAATCGTGGTGGCCTCGACCGCGGGCGTGAATGCGTGCACCAAGAAATCCCATGGGTATCAGTATAATAAAACCATTAGAGTGATCCTCGTGCGTGCATCCAAACCGTATAAATATCCGGCAGAATCCCTCGCGCCGTTTCCAACTTCTGTGTAATGTTAAACTTGCGATAAATCCGAAGTATCGTCGAATGGAATAATTTAGTCCTATGGGGAGTCGAAGCCGTTGCCTTTCGATGGACAATAGTTTTCTTTTGGAGATACGCGAAGTGCGCGGACCCCTATGGCGTTGTCGCTCGTATTACGTGCGATATATTTTTTTCTCTCTCTCTCTCTCTGTCTCTCTCTCTCTCTCTCTGTCGCTTCTCTTCCTTCTCTCTCGCTCCGACTCTCGAGGTTTTCATTATTTTATGTGCATTCATCACGAAAACAATAACTCCGTTGACCTTTCTTTTTTTTTGTGCGAGTTTTTTTTTTCTTTTTCATTTCGATCTCGATCGAGTCGGACTTCGTATCTCCTCGTCTACCTCACGTTCCCTTTCTCTCTATCTTCCCTCGGCAAATATTTCGCTTCCACTCTTCTCTCTCAGATTTCGGAGATTTGGTAAAGCTCACGCGTGGATTATCGATACCTATATGGTCGTTCGAAACGATACACGCGCGCTTCTAACGCGTAAAATATTCATCATATATTTTATGGATAGCGAAGGAGAAAAAAAGAGAGAGAAAAAAAGAAAGAAATAAAATAAAATAAAAAAAAAATCGAAACGATCATAAAAAAGAAGAGGAAGAGAAGGAGGAGAAGTAAACGTCGAACGATACTTTAAGGAGATGACGAAATCCAAGTCGAGGGATTACGTCGATAGAGATTAGGTGAACGCGTTGGGAGGAGGGAGGATAGCAGGGGGTGGCGAGGGGATGATGATAGTGGTGAATCGTTTAGGTCCTAAGCAAAGGCTGACTTGGCAGAAGGATCTCGGTTGTCCGGGCCATAAACGGCCGCATAATTACCGTATTAAGCGCACGCTCGACGTTACGTCAGCGACGAACGTTTGCCACTATCGGTTGCGTCCCAGACTCACACGCACGTACACAGACACCCATCCACACACATATATATATATCTCTCTCTAGCCCTTCCATTCGCTCCGATAGCCATGAATTCGCATATACCTACCTACGTTGCGCCAGAAATCCGACTGGGTCGATCGAGTGTATCGACGCTTCTATCGCGTGACTAATTAACGCAGCAGATCTGGTGGAATCGTCGAATTAGGATATACGTCACGTCCGATTCTAACACCACAATGAGGTCGGTATACCCAGTGATTCTTGATAAATTGGAAAAAAAATAATGATGACTTTGATCGGCTCGAATCGAGCTTTGAAAGAATCAACAAGTATCGTCGACAACGCGGCCTGCTGGATTCAGAACTTTCCTTCGTGACAGCCCGTGTTCGGAAAAGGTTCGATGTCTACGTATACGGGCTACTACATATTCTCGTACACACTTTGCGCTCTCTTCAATCCCACCCTCTCTCCCTCCCCTCTCCTCGCACCACACGCTCAAAGTACTTACTCGCGAATAGCGATATATCACGTGGTGCGGCAGCACCCTGACGTTTCCTGTCACTAGCTTAACCGAGTACCACTCGGATTAAGTGTTCGCCTTCGCGAACGAGGTGCACTCTTCGCGTGGTCAATAACCGAACTCCTCGAAAGAGAGAGAGAGAGAGAGAGAGAAAGGAAAAAAAGAAAGAAAAAAAAAGAGAAGAAGGGTAGCCGCCACCAAACAACGGGACTCTGTCGAGAATCTCTTCGACGTTTACGTCCAACTCGAACGGGGACGTCCACTGGCTTTCCACGTAAACTTTTCTAAAGGACAACGACGACGACGACGACGACGATAAATCAACGAGAACCGATAGCTCCGACTAAATTTGACGAATAAAATATGCCTCTCAAGTCACAAAGAGTATTTTAACATCCTTCGATACATAACGTTATTTGCGATGAATCTTCGCTACTTTGAATTTGTCGAATACGTGATTTCGAGATGCTGAGTTTACGTCGAATTCGGCTAGACAGTAAACCGCTTCTTCCTTATTTACGTTGTTAGTAACATTATCTCTCAAACTCGCTCTCACCCTCTCCATCTCTCTCTCTCTCTGAACTCAAGCAACGAAACGCTCGAGAATATGTTTCCCAGAGTCTGGACCTTCGTCTGGCATTCGGTCGAGCTTGAAACCACCTTGAATGAATCGCCTAACTCTCGAGTCCGTCGGAGAATTAACTAGAGGGTATATACGCGTCCGTTTCTTCATCCCCCTTGGATATTATCTTCGCGAAGATTAGAGACTCGTTGAATCGCCAGGTGAAACGATGGATGCATTTTTGACCGTTCTTAACTTTCTTAGCGGAAGAGAAATAAAAAGGGCAGCTCTATGGTTAGGACTATGACCTTTAATTAAACGTTAAATTTCCAAGCAGAAAGGTAGAAAAAGATAAAGAGAGAAAGAGAGAGAGGGAGGAGGGAGAGAAAGAAAGAGAAAGAGAAAGACGAGTTGGAAGGCAGCAAACGGGCAGGTGAAGCGATTAATAAACATTCTTTAGGGCGTTTTCCTCTCTATCTCCATCTCTCTTTCCCTCACGCTCGATCTCGGTCTACCTCGGGCACGCGGCGCTCGTTTGATTTATGCCGGCTCATAGGAATGCTAATTAAATCATTATTAAAATCGCTCACGGAACTCCGAGCGTCGAATTACTCCGCGCGTAAGAGCACGCTTCAGAGAGAATCGCGAACGTTTTGATAGAAAGGCTCCGGTGCTTGCCTTTTTGACGAAGGGTATAAATGCAAAATACAACAAAAAAATATATATGTATATTTATACATGTACATGTATATATATATATATAAAATTCTTGTAAATTTCCAAGCGATATCAACGAAATAGTTCGAATTTCGCAGGATACGTTCTCTTTGCAAAATTTTCCAAGATAAGAACGATTAGGATAAATTCGTGCGGATGATGGGAAAGAAAACAGAGAGAGGGAGGAAAAAGCAAGCAGGCACGTTCGTTATCTTGCCGCGAAACATTAATAATAAAAGTTTCCACTCTCATTGTCTCCTCGAACGGGGTGGTAAACGAACGATCGCACTGTGGGACGAGTAAAGTGTGTGTGTGTAAGAGAGAGAGAGAGAGAGAGGAGGTGGAGCAAAGCGACGAGTAAAGCAAAGGGACGCGAGCAGCGCGACGTTTTGTCTTTGTCATGAATGGCCCCTTATCTTTCGCGAGTCCATCATCACGAGAAGAGAGAGAGAGAGAGAGAGAGAGAGAGAGAGAGAGAGAGAGAGAGAGAGAGCGACGGACGGGTTTCCACGTTTTGTCCCCCGTGTACACAGTGCGTCCTGTTACTACCGCTGCTATACTCTGCTAGGAACTGTCTGCGAATTGTAAGGAGACAGGAAGCGCCCGGGACGACGGGCATCGAACGTCTGGACGCTTCACTTCTGTTTGGAAATATTTCGAAACATCGATCAGACGCGAAACGAGGGTCGAGAGTATGCGATTCTCTGTTTCCATTTTCCATTATCCTTTTTTCCTCGCTTTTACGCGCGAAATCTCTTTGTACGTTTCCTTTTTGTTTCCTTTTCGGGAAATTCGTTCGTCGTTTCTTTATAACAGAATAAAAGAGAGAGAGAGAGAGAGAAAAGAAGAATTGGAAATAAAGGAAAAGACACGAAGAAACGCGGGAAATCGAAAAGAGTCGTTGCTTCGATCTAGAAACGTCGGCGTGATCTACGAACGAACGAGAGAAGCTGAATACCACGTACATTGGCTCGACCGCATAGTTCCCTTCGGTGCCCTTTCGGTTTCTACGAAGGGACGCGATGTAAATCAGTCCGGTGTGGTCAGCAGCCCGCACATTAAGTTCCTTCGGCCAACTCCAGATAGTTCTCTTAGGAACGGAACGATCCGTGAATGACCTCGTCTCGGTTGCTTTGCACGATCTTAATGGGTCGTTCTTAGACTCTGATGTTCGTTTGCCTTTCGAAAGAGAATATCTATCTCTCGATAGAAGATATCGAGCTTAGAAAAGAGACGCGCGATAAATCGATCGTTCGAATTTCCATCGGATTTCGGAGTCTCGTAGTTTATCACGGATCGTCGAATGTAGAAGCTGAGAGAGGGGAGGGAGGGAGAGAGAGAGAGAGAGAGAGAGAATGTGGTTCGATCGATCGTTAACTCGCCGGTACTGCGCTGCCAGGGACACTTACAAATTAGCCAATCAAGTTCTAATCCCAGCACGATTTACCCCAATCAGCCCGTATCCTGCCGCAAATACTTTAATCCATCCATTAATCCTGCAAGATAAAAGTTTCCGAAGTAGTTACGACCCTTTTGTCGTCGTACCTAGCACGAATCTACGAATGTTTTCTCTGATTTTTCTTCTCTTCCTCATTTTTTATTTCCTTTATTGTTTCTCTTCCTTATCAAAAACAAAAGAGGAGAAGGCGTTCTTGGTATAGCGAGAGAATTGATTTAGGAGGACAGTAGAGGTGTATTTACGAATTGAAATCGAAAAGAGATGGAGCAGGAAAAAAGGGTGTTCTCGGAGAGATACGAGGGCGTTAGGCGGATAGGTGCTAGCGTCACTTAAATTTATGCTCGGCATCGTCGGTGCCCTCGCCCGGGCAATATTTTTTTTTTGCAACTCTCCCGGCAAAGCCCCGAGCCAGCAACAAGGACGATGGTAGCAGGACGTCCTCGTCCTCCTCGTCCTTCTCTTCATCCTCCTCCGGTTTCCATCCTCTCTCCCACGGTGGCCGTATACAGAACGTTGGACAAACAACAATAAATACATTTTGCCAGGCCGGGTGGCAAAGCCGGTTCGGGGGTGGAACTTCCATGCGAGCACGTACGGGCATAGCTTAACGTAATCTGACTGCGCACCACCCCATTTCAACCACGAGACCCTCCGCTACGCTACCGACGAACTCCCACCTACTGCAGTAGCCAGTAGCTACTCTCTACAAGGAGAGGAACAACGAGGACGAGGAGGACGACGACGACGACGACGACGACGACGAGGACGACTAAGCCAGATAGCGTTCCCTTTAAAAGAGAGAGAGAAAAGGGACGCAGGAAGTCGAGGGTGAAGTGACCCCAGTGTGGCATCGCCACCTGACGAAAGAATTCCACGACCTGACTAGAATTTCATTAACCCTCCGTGCCTACCAACGGAGAGAAAGAAGAGAAGAGAAAGAAAGTACACGGCAGCTCGCGTTTATCGGTGCGAAAGAACTCGTTAAACTCGGTCTCTCTTTCGTCGTCGTTATTACTCTCTATCTCACTCGCATTTTTAAATGGACATTTACCTTTATCCCTATTTTTGACGAATTTCTCTTTAGAAAGAAACTAAACGAAACGTCGTTGTTGCATTTTACGCGTTCTGACGCCAGAGAGAGAGAGAGAGAGAGAGAGAGAAGGGAAAAAAGAAGAAAAAGCGCAGCAAAACCTTTCGTTCAGGTATCGCTCGAACGACGAACGTTTTCTTCGTCCTCTTTGTCACCCGGAGAAAGAGAGAATGAGACAGACAGAGAATAGAAGCGTGAGTTTTAAGCGTTCGGCTCGTTCGGAATGCTAATGCGCGATTACAGCGGGCCGTGCTCGTAATACGTGGAGAACTTTTTGTGCGGCTCACGTGTGGCCCGAGGGCGCTTAAAACATCCCTTAAATTACCCCCATTAGCAAGGGTTGAATACCGGGTAAACGAGGATTTCACTGGCGCTGTTACGCGAGATTTATTCCGTGGGAAATATTCCTTTCGCCCGTTAAATTACGCGCTCTTCTCTCTCTCTCTCTCTCACACACACACCTACGTGCTGCTTCCGTTGCTGCTGCTGCTTGTTGCTACTGCACGGCATTTCGAACGCACCTCGTAAGCCGATTTGCCAGAGTATCAAGGAGAAAACGTAAATCTTCGCGCTCTTCGGTATACAACAACGAGGCTTAGCCGAGATGCAGGTAAAACATCGATTTATGGAAGAGCTTCGATTATTCCGAGTTCGGAAAAGAATGATCTTTTAAAATTGTTTTTTATCCTAATCATGCTCGTTCTCGCGGCCGATGATACGAGCGACGTGGAACGGAAACGCGAGAGGTTCCCTACGTCGAAACTGATTCCCAAAGTCGAACGTTCGTTCTCGGAAACTGAGAGGCGAACCATTGTCGCAGTTTCGACCTCTACAATTGTCCTCGCCTTCGAGGTCGAAATAACGTAAGGATAAGGTCGTTATCTCCTTAATTTCTCCAAAGTGGCCATAGTACTATTGCAGGGGTAAAAGAGAGGAGGAGGAAGCTGGCTCAGAGGATTCGAGAGACGATTTACAGAATTTAAACAGTCCCTTGGGATAAGGCGGGCAAAATAATTTGCGGGCCACCCCGCGGCGAAGCTACACCACCACCGGTCCACCCCTTACCTTCCTACCCTCTCTCTCTCTCTCTCTCTCTCTCTCTCTCTCTTCCTCCTCAGCATCCGGGAAAGGTTACGTCCTTCCTGCGGGATAAAACAAAACAACCAGCCGAGTATATTAATGCTTGGCTTAATGTGGCCCGCCTAATTAATGGACCGACTCACCGGACTCGCTCTCTCCGAAAGTAAGAGAAACGACGCTGTATTGCAGCAGCGTTGTTGAAGACAAAAGGGGCTGGCTAGCTAGCTAGCTCGTTCGTTCGTTCGTTCGTTCGTTCGTTCGTTCGTTCGCTAGCAAGCTCGTACTCTCTACAGAAAACTTTTCACGGAGATTCGCTCGATGTAAACGCGATAACGCGCGTTCTCGTGACGCGGGGGATGCTCGAGGGAAAGTGCGCGGGGGATGGTCGATACGATGGTGGAAGAAGGAGAAGGAGAAGAAGGAGAGAGAGAGAGAGAGAGGGATAGGGAGAGGTGGTACTCCTCGTTCGACGATCTCGTGGGTGGCACCGAGAGGCTGTCGCGAATGCAGCAAGGGCGGAGCCTTGAGAACTGCATCGAGACTGCCCAACCAAGTCAATAACGGACCAGCCAACTCCTTTCTTACTTTCTTTCCACCTTTTACAACAATACGTTCACGTTCTTTACTCTCTTCGTTCTATTACGTTTAACGTGTACGCGTAATTATGCGAAAGAAATTTCAAAGAAAATTAATACGAATTACTCGATAATTTCTAAAGAGAGAAGAGTTTACTCTTGGTAAAGTAAGACTCGAGCAGGGAGGTTTATCTACACTTTTAACAAGAACTTTAACAAAAAGTGGACGTTTTAACGGCCTTCCAAGTTGTTCTTCGAAGTGACAGCTTTATTCCCATGAGCGTGGGACAAAATTCGACAAAGGAAAACGCACCAACCTGACACAAGGGGAAGTGACGGAGAGACGGACGGATAGAGAGAGAGAGAGAGAGACAGACAGACAGGGCAAAGAGGCAGCTCTTAGGCCGCCTTTTCAAGCAGGGCCGGCTTACAACAGCCGAGTTAGCGGTTGTCGAACGTGTAGCGGATAATCGAATTATCGTCGCTTTGAAGATCACCGTCCGTGGATGATTCAATCACGTACCTGACGAACGGATCGTCAACGATGCGAGCTACTTTCGAAAGGAACGTCTCTCGTTATGAACTCGCTGTTTCTCTCTCTCTCTCTCTCTCTTTACGTTTCAACGAACCATTCCGCCTCTGCTCCGTTGACTTTTTGACCACGTTAAATAGTACATACGTAGTTTTGCCTTTTTCCGCAGTAGTCACGGATAAATAGCAATTAGAAAATTCGATGTACGTTCTCGTGGATGCCTTTGACTCGGCCCGATTAAATTACCAAACATGATTTTGCGAGCGGAAAACATGTAATTACCCGAACTACGGAAACGCATGAGCGTCCTTATCGGAAAAGTACTTCATTAAGAGAAGAAGAATAATCTTTCGAGAGGTATCATCTTCTTTTTATTTAGGTAGTTTGTTCTCCGTCGTGTCGTTGAAAAAAAAAAAAAAAAAAAAAGAGAGGAAGGGAAAAAAAGAAAAAATGGGGAGAGAGAGGCGTGTAGGTGTTTTGTTTCGTACTCGAAGAATTAACTCGGTCGCGTTCCGTTCGTCTTTTCTGCGTTTCCCTCTCTCTCTCTCTCTCTTTCTCTTTTACTAGTTCACATTCTCACCCTCGTAAGGGGGTTCGAACTTCCGGCACGGCAACGTTTGAAACAAAGCTTTGAGGGAGCCACAACAATGCCCGGTTTTTCAAGCCCTCCTCAGTGGTACTTTCGCTGTAGAGAGGAAAGGGAGTAGGAGACGTGTGCCTTCACGCAAATTGCAGAACAAAGTGGAAATCGACTGGCCACGCAGGGTCGTCGAAGGTTTCCGAGGTCTTCGTTGGAATCCAGGTCGGAGTCCGCAGGAATTTCCGTTTTGGAATGCCGGCATATGTAATTCAAGTTACTTGCTTCGTTTTCCTCGATGCTACAAACGAGTCGTTCGAAGCGAATCCTGCGATAAGTCGTTCGCAGCTAGCGAGCGTGCGACCTTACCGCCGCTGCGTCCGTCGCCAAGGATTCTCTTTGACTCTTATTTTCTTCCTCGGAAAAGAAAAATATGAATTTTCCGTCGCAACGAACGTGCTCGATCTCTATGCGATCCTACTCGTCCGATCGCGTTAATCTTTATTTATTCGACGAACGATCCTTCAACGATACCTTGCACCGATTCAACCTTCGAATCGTTTTTATCGAAAGGATCGCGTGCGGAAAGCGTAAAAACAGAACCACGGCTAATTCGAGACGGACCACCAGCCGTGGAGAAAATTCCCGCGTAAACGTAATTCCGCGATAAGATAGAATTCCTCGTGGACTGACTCGCATGGATTTAACGGTGAAACATTCGTCACGCAATTATTATGTGGGGAAACTTTGTGCGCGAGCGGATTTAATAGTTTGCATAATTTAGCCACCCTACGCTGGTTAGTTATTCCATTAATCATTACCCTCCTCTTTCATAGGTGGTAGGGCTTGCACGCTTACGAATAATAATTATTGTACTATTATTTATAACGAACTCAATTTATCGGTTGCCGGTATAGAAGGAGGTGGGGGAGTCGAGAGTGGGGGGAGTAAAGCGTATAATCGATTCAACTCGATTAATTAACTCGCCTCGTTGTGATTCTCGTAACCGAAGTTGCTCTCGTTTCAACGATAATGGAACAACGGTAATCCAAACGCGTTGTCGGCACAATTCGCGACTGACGGTTCTACGTTTTAATGCGCTAAAACACGTTTCCCCTATTAAATTTCGTGAGATTAATCCAACGATCAAATTTAGAGATATCCTTTTATTGGATTAATCGTTAAGAAATCTTGGACAAATTGGCAAATTTTCTATTTATACGTAGCGAACTCTCGACCTTTACGATTAAACCGATCAAAGGACCCCCTCGTAAGTATTAATATTTGTCTTCGAAGTCGCGACCGCATGGAAGATATCAACGTCCTCGTGATATCTCGTGTCCAGACTATAACGGAGGGGAAAGAGGACGTATCGAAACCGCACAAACTTTGCTCATAGCGAGTTACTCGTAAATGTATACCGGGTGCCTCGTATCGGATCCATTTCCTCGGAAACATCCTTTACAGATATTAAGTTCGAAATTGCGTGGAGAAAGGAAAGGATTAAAGAGAAAAAGGGAACTGGTACTAAAGAGTAAAGCGAGGAGGGAACGTTCGTCGAAGAACCCCGGACAACGTCTTACTCGAAAACGCAGAGAGACGTTCGTTCGTTCGTTCGTTCGTTCGTTCGTTTGTTCGAGAACTGGTGACGCTTAAGCACGGAATAAGCGGAGGGAGGGTCAAACTAATTCGATTCTAAACTCTGACCGCATCGTGAGAGAGAGAGAGAGAGAGAGAGAGAGAGAGAAGCCACCCACGCTCGGACACAGATGGTACCAAACCGCGCGGTTAAATTCTCGAGCCGTAACTCTAATTACTCATAGACAAGCCGACGCGTTCTAGTGCCAGATGCCGGTGAAACTTGTTAAAAGGGACGCAAGTGTACATACGATTATATTCGTTCGTACGTCCGTTCGAACCGTTCGAGGATTATGATCCTTCTTCGTTTCTTTATTTTCAGTCGATTAGATCTCCGACGGCGAATCGGAGATAAAAAGATGATGATGGACGTGAGCAAGAACGAACCGAGTAGTAAAAACGGGGCGACTCAGCAAGAATGTGCCGGTTGCGGCAAGACCATCACGGAAAGGTGAGTCTTCGAAAGGCGTAAGGCAACGAGGTTAAAAGCGTCGTCGAAGTCGATTAGATTCACGTAGGGGTTTCGTCGTCTTTGTCGTTTCAGGTATTTGTTGAAAGCCTTGGACCTCTACTGGCACGAAGACTGTTTGAAATGTGGTTGCTGCGATTGCAGACTAGGAGAGGTCGGTTCCACGCTCTACACAAAGGCCAATCTAATTCTCTGCAAAAGAGATTACTTGAGGTGAGTCTTATCGCGTCATCGGGAAATAAGAGTCGACGCGGGGAACGAGGTAGAAAAAGGAGGGGAGAGGGGCGGGGGTCCGGACAAGGAGAAGAGGAATAGCCGGAGGAGAAAAAACAAATCGAATTTTACAGATGAGTTTCCCTTATTGAATACATCCACATTCTCGTCTAAACAAGCGAAGCAAATAAAGCGGGTTGAGATTACCCGAGCTCCCGAGGGAAAGCTGGCAGGTGCCGTAGCGTCTGCCTATCGAAACACCATTCGTGCCCTTTATTAATGGCCCAATATTTGAAGACGACATACTCGTCGATGCCCCCATGAGCTTTTATTGCCACTCGTTACGATCGAGGGTACGATTTTTCTCGGAGACCTTATTCCTTCCGTCGCTGTCAAAATGAATATTTTTCTTTGCCCCGCGTCGTGCCATAGAAAAGAATTTTTCTTCATTTCCTTTTCTTCTCTTCTTTTTCTGTCCAGGCTCTTCGGAAACACCGGCTACTGTGCGGCGTGTAACAAAGTCATACCGGCGTTCGAGATGGTAATGAGAGCAAGAACTAACGTCTATCATCTGGAATGTTTTTCCTGTCAAGAATGCGATCACAAGTAAGAGACAAAGGAATTTTTCAACGGCGAACACGTTCGTTCCTCCGTCGAGCGAAACTACTAAACTGTAGCCAGTAGTAGGTAGTAGCTAATGAAAGATTCACGCGCAAGGAAGAAAACGTCTCTCTCTCTCTCTCTCTCCTTCGTGGCAGCTCATCCGTATAACAATTTAATTCGAGTCGGGCCAACTCGCGTTTGAAGGGGCGCGGGCTGCCACCACCTCCCCTCTATTCTCCTCTCTTCGAAAACTTCTCCCAGCACTTTGCAACACTTCGCTTACTTATTCACAACAAGCGAGTTAAGCCGAAAGTTCTTCGTACCGAGACTTACGTCTTTGGAACACCTCCGCCTCGTATCTGCCGACTGGAGATAATCGGGATGAAAGTCAGAAGTCTGTAACTCTAACCACCAACATCTCTCTCGGTTAGCTACGCGGTGGTATTCGTTGGCGAAGATATCTCGATCCTCTCTTCTTTCTTACATCTTTCTTCGAACGAGAGCAAACGACGAAAGCACAGAAAAATGGGAAGAAAGAAAAGAAGACATTTTCGGGAGACGTTAATTGCGAGTAACGTCAGCGATCCTCCCTCGATGGGAACTCGCAGCGACGACTCTCTCTCTCTCTCTCTCTCTCTCTCTCTTTGTGTCTTTGTCCCTTTCTCACACCCCTCGCAGTCAAGAGAGGAGAATAATTGACGCGATAGTATACGCCTGTTAGCGTAGGAAGAGCCGAGACATTTGGCGAAAGGAAAGTCAGAGTTTCGAACTATGCGAGCGACGTGTGGGTGCCTCGAGGTGCACGTCAGATGCAAATCAACTCGACTAATTTCTCGGAAAACTCGCGAGTTCAGTGGCGAGAGGGTGTGCGATGAGAATGCTCTCGACGTTTGGCGAGAAAGACGGGGAGAGGAGATAGTACACGCAGGGAGAGAGAAAGAGATGGGGGATAAGTCAACGTCACGTCGACAAACTTTCGATGAGATACGATAAAAGAATCTAAAGTAATAACAAAATCTAACTGGTAATCTCCATCGGTCGATCGTTACGACGTAACTATTAGATAAAAGTAAAACCCGATAATGTTCGGCATGGGGCAACGTAAATCGTTGGCATATTTTGAAAGGTAGGACGTAACGACACTCCATCGTATAATCATCGTATTACTCTCTCAATATCCGCTTTACGGTTTATTAGATATTATGCAATTAGCTATTGCTCCTGTCGAAATATACGAATGGCGTGGCTCGTTATTGTGTTAGCCGACTGATTAATTAAACGGCTTTAATTGTTCGATAATGTTTCGTGATTCGTGAGGAACGGTTTGAAACCGTGCCATTATGAAAAATAGCTATTAATACAAATCGAAAGCACGAGAAATATAAAAACTACCGAATGAGTAAGCCGGAGAGATAAGTGTAGGTAGACACAGAGGAAGGAGTAGAAGAGGAAGAAGAAGAAGAAACTCGATTATATCGTCGGACGACGTCGTCGTTCGTTTAACGAAATTACTTCGAAATGTCCGCGAGAGAGGAAGAAGGCTAGAAAAGTGACTAGCGAGATCGAGTGACAGGGGTTGATGGTATTTCGTGCTTCAAATGTCAAAGTACGGCATTTCCTTGACCTTTCATTTCATAACGTTCGACCTAAATCGGGAACCAAGTGCTAGATTTTTTTGCTCTCTTGAAACATTAACGAGATTTCTACGGTGTCTGGATAAAATCGAAACTGCGAAAACCTGGGAAGGAATTCGACGATTATACGGAGTGTGATGAAAAGTATCGCTCGATGGAAAAAAGAAGAAGCACGACTCGGTCTTTACGATCGAAGCGGAAAATTTCAAACCGGAGGCGATCTACTTCCTTCTCCTTCCTTCCTTCTTTCTTTTCTCGTTAGAAGAAACGCCCTTATTATTTATAACTCGCGAGATGCGTTAAGCTCTCGAAGAAAATACAAAAGTGGCAATGGATTTCTCGGTGAGACTCGAGTCTCCGTAGTAGGACGCGAGTATCGAGCGGGTGCGATCATGCCTCGGAGATACGTCGAAAGTATACTTTCTTTCGTGGCCGATGGTAACGTGCAACCCTTAAGGCGAAGGATCGGTAAGGGGGGCTTCGAAGACGGGGGTTGACCGTGTACGTAAAGGCGGAAACGGATGTGGCCGTTGGGTCACGCGATCTACACGAACCGAGCATAAAACACCTGAGTTGTTTAATCATACGCTCCTGAGGCGAGTCGTATATACCGTAAACTCTTAAGGGTGCCCACTACCACCACCTTCATCCCCTTAGACCCTTAACACCATCCACTCCCTCTCCCTCCGTTGTTTCTCTTTCTGTCACTTTGTTTCTCTCCTTCCTTCTCGTTTAAGCTTTTCGATAAACGAGCACCGTTTATCCATTAACGAGCATGCATGCCGTGCTTCGTAACGACTTTGACGACGTCGACGTCGAGTGATCTTGCTGTCTCTCTCTCTCTCTCTCTCTCTCTCCCTTTTTTATCGTGGCTCAATTTTCGGCTAATATTTCGGAGCCGCGAAAAAAGAGAGTCGGCGCGCTTAACACCCGTCTCGCGAACGTCGAGCTTTTAAAGCGGATGTCGTGGTTCGTCGACGAGCCCTGCTGATTTATCGTCGACCGTTTTGAACTATCGATTTTTCAAAAGCACACGCCGACATCGTGTATAAATCCGAACTGGGTGTGTACGCCGAATAACGTAAAAAACAAGAAAAATTTATATATATACATATATGTATGTGCGTGCGCGCGCGCGTGTAGGAATATATAAAAAAAAATAAAATAAAAGGGAAGAGAGAAAAAAGGAAACAAAGAAAACGAGAATTTGACGCGGGAGAGAACGCAATTTCCGTTGTATACAATTCGAAGACTGTAGTCGCGAGCGATTCTTCGCTCATTAAATTAGTAATTATCGAGTAAAAAGAAAAGCCTCGATTGTTTCGTTGGTTGGAAACAAACAACCCTTCGTCATTCGAATCTCTCTCTTTCTCTTTCTTCGGTTTTCTGCTTTCTACCTCTTTCGTAGGCACCTTACGATCTCACCCAAGAAGCTCGAAAGCTCTCCTTTGTTTATGAAAGTACGCTTCGGCTATTGTCGAGCGAGCTTTCGTCCTTCCCTTCGAAACAGGCAAACCATTGTTCGTGCTTATACTAAATTTTGGCATTACGAGTCAGCCGGCTTAATTGTTATTGTTCCGCGGAGCTTATCGAACGGCATGCTCTGCTATATTCCCACGCGAATCATCGCCCGGCATCGTAATTACTAGAAAATCATTCGACTTGCCTTACGCGTAGAACGAGCCGAACGGAACCGAGCCGAGCCGAGCCGAGCCACGCGAATGCGCCTGTTTAATATTGAATTCTCTTAACGAGCCGAGTAAACGCGATCGTTCGAGAATAAGGAAAAAAAGAAAGAAAAAACAAAAAAAATAAAAGGTGAGAGAGAGAGAGAAGGAAGTTAATTTTATGTTTCGCGATAATAATTTGCTTATTGAAACATTCCAAAAACGCGGTCAGAGAATGAATATTCGTAATATGAGCACGAGTCACGGACTTGGGCGATATATGATATATTAACAACGCGTTACTTTATGATAATGCTCGTGAATGTTTAAATATACGTCAAACAACATTGATCGAATGTCGGCCGATTAATATTCAGTTAAAATACTCGCCGTTA
The DNA here is from genome assembly GCF_905475345.1 of Vespula vulgaris. Classification (NCBI taxonomy): domain Eukaryota; kingdom Metazoa; phylum Arthropoda; class Insecta; order Hymenoptera; family Vespidae; genus Vespula; species Vespula vulgaris. The sequence goes on along the minus strand of NC_066603.1, from coordinate 583,079 downwards.
TAGCTGCCTACCGTTACGCGTTCAATTAAACCTAGACACCGTTTACATTTTCATCATTAAAATATGTACGGTGCTTTTAACACTACAGAATGTTATCCGATAATAATAATAATAATAATAATCATCATAATAATAATAATAATAGTAATAGTAATAATAATAACAACAATAATAGTAATCATCGTCATCATTATCATTATTACTATCATCGTCATCATTATTTGCGAGTAGGTTCCATCTATGAAATCTTCAAGCTCGAGTATACCCTTCGGATAGGTCGCAAGGACACCAAGAGAAAGAGAGAGAGAGAGAGAGGGCGCAGCCATTTTGTTTCCGGTGTCCCGGGAGCACTTCCGGTCAACGTCACGCACTCCCGCGCGCGTCGCCTGTTACCTCCGAGCTTCTGAGATCTCCTTTCACGATTATATTCAAATTAAATGCGGCAGTCCGACCGGTAATATACTGCCACCAATTTAGTTACGATCCCTAGGAGGGTGGTTCGCTTTACTTCCTCGGTAAGACCGCGATCGACGCTCCTCATCCCGCGAATTCCACGATCTCCCAACATCAAGATCGTACAACGATTCCGCGCGTTCCTTAGCCTCTTAACTACGTTAACAGGTACGGAATACGAGCGCGTGTTCCATTAGAAAATCGATTAACACTTTTCTTCGCATCTCCTCGTAAATTCCTTTCGATCGAGAGTAAAGACTTACGCAATGGTTTCTAGAAAGCTTTGACCATCGTTCGAGAACGCGCGACGATAAGAAGGACCACTTCGTCTCGATTTTCTCTCGGCATAGACGCGCGTCACTTAAGAACAAAAGGAAGAAAGTAGAGAAGAACGTAATCGGCGGTAAACTCGTAAACGGCGATAAATTCGCGGCCGGCGCAACAAGGAATTCATTTCCGGTTGTCGGTGCAGGACTCTGGCGGCTCGCGTATCGCGTTCAAGCGCCGCTGCATCCGAACAGTAGGGGTTTCAGTTGCACCATTTTCAATGGTGATAATCCGACGGTAGGGTGAAAAGGAGGGCTGGAGGGCGGGAGGGAAGAGGAGGCTTCGTTGCACGATCCGAAGCTGCTTTGTCACCGGATAGCCTAGACTCGCATTGCCGGCTCCGATGGCGATAGACCTGCCAGCAGCAACCACCCCTCCCCTTTCGCCATCTCTCTCTCTCCCTCTCTGACACTCTCCTCACCCTTTTCCTCTTGCGTTTCGACGAGGCCAACCCCTTTCCTCTACGCTCGACGCACGATCCTGTTGCCTCTCTATGTATACAGACCCTGCTGTAGTACTAACGATACGCGTATCCTAGTCTCCCTTCCCTTTCTAACCCCTTCTTCTCAACGATATCCGAAGACTATCGCTTCGACGAGAGCTTTAGCGTTCCGATTATAAACGTAAAGCACAGCGTCCGATTACTTTACTCTCGCGATTGACACACCTTTGTGAATAATATGATGGTACGGAGTCGGAGAGAGAGAGAGAGAGAGAGAGAAAGAGAGAGACGTTTGTATATATCCACTCTACTTTGTCTCTCTCGGATTTAACACAAGACGCGATAGAAATTTAATTGATCGGCTCAGAGGAAGGGAAAGAGAGAGCCGATCATATTATGTACGCTCGAAAAGTGGTCTGGTATAAACAAGGCTCTCTGTAAAGCAATTGCATCCGCTTTGAAATTCACTTTGATTTATTCGTAAATATCAGCGACAACTTTTCTCTCTCTCTCTCTCTCTTTTTTCTTTCTTTTTTTATCATCACCCTTAAATCGTTCGAACAACCGAATAAAATAAATTTTAGCTCGGATCGTTAAACGTTACACCAACGAAACGGGAACGTACGTAGTCGTAGGATCGCGTAACTCGGCTACTCTTTGTCGCTGCTAAAATGGAGCTCGTGCTTTGCGACTGCTTTAGCCTGCGAACGTACGCGGTAACGCGAACCAAAAACCGTTCGAGTTTCATCGAACCCGAGAACTGACACAAATTGAACATTGCGGTCAAGTGGCAACAGGTTCGGTAAAGGGTGCACGTACGTACGGCACGAAGGTGGCCGATAAAAGCCCAGCTTACATAGGCGAATGCGTGCGACCGAAAACGATACGAAATTATTTTTTCTTTTTTTTTTTTCTTTTTTTCCGTCCCTCCCTCCCCCCCTTCCCCCCTCCCAAAATGCAACCCATTTTTTCCTCTTCCTCTCTAATAAAAGAATCGATAAAAGTCACGTTGAAAATTTATATTTCCATGCGTAGCTCGGATTATTCGCTTTTAAAATCGATTCTTAATTATTCTAATTCTTCGTTGTTAAATCTATAATACGACGGTTTGATCTATTTTAATTCTTCGTCGTTCAATTTATTTTCAACCCGGCAGTCGACTTGTCAATTAAATCCTTAACGAGTCGTGCTAATATTTCATTCCGGGGTAAAAAGGAAGAACGTCATACTACGTCGAATTCGTTCGATCTATAGTTATCGTAAAAAATTGTTAAAAAAAAAAAAAATAAATAAAAAAAATAATAAAAATAAAAACTAAAAAAAAATAGAGAGGAAAAAATCAAGCGAAACGATCGAGCCATAGCTCGCAAGAATTTATTTATTTTCGATTATAAACATCACTTTGAAGTTTTCGAGTTTTAACGCGTTTAGAGAGACGGGGAAAGAAAGAGACAGAGAGAGACAGAGAGAGAGAGAGACAGAGAGAGAGAGAGAGAGAGAGAGAACCCTCTCTCGACTCGAACGAACGACTCTCGACGTAGTATAAATTTCTATCTATCGTTAATTGTTTCGACCGCACTTGAAAATGATGTATAAATTTTCATCCGTCCAGCACTCGATGATAACGGAGGGAAGAAGATGCTCTCCCAGGCACTCGATTTTCGCTTCACCGATCGCACACGCACACGTTGTACGCCGTTTCGAGCTCGAGCACTTTTCGAGGGATAAATGAAAATTCGCGTTCGAACGATTCGCGATACGCATCTCGTATCTACGCATGTATGTATGTATATACCAAAATGCATAGAAACGCATAACACTTATGAATATTCATGGAACAAACAATCGCAAACTTATCATTCTTTCATTCGTTAAAAAATTCCAATAAATAAATTCTGTCGATGAACGTAGAAAATTGCTTTCAAAACAAAGAAATTCACTCGGCGATTTTTCTATTCGTTAATTTATTTATTCTCTCTCTCTCTCTCTCTCTCTCTCTCTCTGTCGCTCTTTCAAAAATCGTCTCGTCGTCGAGTTTCCAAAGAAATTTGCAATCTCAAAAAATCCGCGAAAAGAAATGAAAGTTTGCGAAAGCAAAGCTTTTCGCTACAGCCGGTGTAGGTTGTTAGCCACCGGTGCTTTTGGCGCTGACAATACCGCAATGCACAGGTTGCCCTAATAAAACTATGATCGCCGGATAAAACAGTGCAGTGCATGCTGGTAATTAGCGGTATACATAAATCATTGGCTATGTTGCACGTAAACGCGTAGCTCTCTCTCTCTCTCTCTCTCTATATATATATATATATATATATATATATATATATATATATATATATATACACACATATATATACGCGTATTCGTGCACGCGGATGAAAACGTGCTGGGCCATTTAGTTTGGTAGCTCGCTATACGCCCTTCGTACTTTCTGCCTATGCTAACGCTCAACCCTTCCTGTCCTAAAATATACTATTGATAAAAAAAAATGGGCAACGCAAAAAATAGAGTTTTACTTGGGAAAGAACGCCCCGCAATGTGCAACCGCATAAACTTTCGTCATTTTTCGAACGTCCTGGCTCAGTCGTGCGCCTAAATAAGAAAAGAGGAAAAAAGGAAGAAAGGAAAGAAGTAGGGAAAGAAAAGGAGCAAAGTGAAAAAGAAAGAGAAAGAAAAAGAAAAGAGAAGAAAAGAAAAGAAAAAAAAAGACAGAAAAAACGATCTGATTCTAGGTATAAATATCTCGTCGAGCATTAATCTTCAAGCTAATTCGTTTCTCAGAACTCTGGACGTATCTATCTGGACGGGTGATTAAGCGTTGGCTCTCTCGGAGAGACGTGTATAAAAAAGTGTAGCTGTCGTAAATAGGAAAGCTGCGATAGGAGCGAACGTCGGAATTAATTCATGGCCGGTACGCAGCATTAGCGACGGCAACCTCGTCGTCCTCGTCCTCGTAGTCGTCGTCGTCGTCGTCGTCGTAGTCGTCGTCGACATCGCCATCGCTTAGATATAAGCCTTGGATTTTTGAAGCGCCCTCATGCAAAGTGATGGCTTAATCTCCGGTTTAGGGCCCTTGCTAGAGAATAGACGCGTCTAAGCCTCGTACGGCTTAAACATGGCTTTAAACTCTTAGAGCAGAGAGGCCAGGCCCGTATACGTCTTTCCTGACGTTGAATTTCCTTCGCAGTTTTATCGTCGCGCTTTCGACTACCACGAGGAAGGAAGAAAGAGGAAGAGTTAGAAGAGATGGAGGATCGATAAGTGTTAACGAAACTAACTAGATTTTAGTCGGCGATTGCGTATGCGTGCTGCACACTGATATTTCCATTTTCTTTCGTTCCTTTTTTTAGAAAGTAACGACGACAGTACTCGCGGGCGCACGTTTCACGTCGTAATACGATTATCAGATCGACCTTTTTTTTCTATCGCGAAGAGTTATTGGTCGAAAATACGAGTGTAAAAAAAAGAGAAAAGAAAAAGAGGAAAATAAAAAGGACAAAAAAAAAGGAACGCCGAACGATCGTCCTCGGCTATCCTATGAGATCTACAACAAAGGTACGATAGAATAATTAGCGAAACATCAAATTCCGTTAAACGCACGGAATTAATCGAGCAAATACGAAATTAGCTGAAGCGGCTGCGTTGGCTGGCCCGATGCACGCGAGAAAGGGAAATAGATAGATATGGGGGAGAGAGAGAGAGAGAGAGAAAGAGAGAAATGGTAGGAGCCCACTCGAAAACGCGCTGAAACGTATGCGCGTGCATGCGCGAACACCGGGTATAAGCGCACGCTTTCGCGTTCGCCGACGTTGTTCGTTCTAGCGACGATAAAACGATACCGAAATTGCCGCGCAGCGTGGCTCCTGCAAATATCGTTATAGAAAGCAACACGATTTCCCGCGGGCTATTCGCTGCCCTCCTAGATTTACTATTACGATCATTATCGCGTTATAATCAAAAGTTCGCGATATAAACGGCTACCCTACCTAATCGATTATCGATCTGATATCGATAATAATATTTTTAATTACGTTTTTATCGTTTAGATACGTTCGTCTTTCTTCTTTGTTTCTCTTTTTTCTTTTCTTTCATTTATCTATTTTGTTTTTCTTTCAGAACGCAGAGATTTGCATGAAAGCTCTTCCATTCTTTATTGTCTTTGTCATTGTTTCTTTTCATTCTTTTCTCCAAACAAATTTAATTCGATTATCTATTAATTAGATCTTGCGTTTGCGGGATGGTAAAGAGATCGCAAAATAAGAAAAGTCAATGAAAATACGAGCAGTCGAAAGGCATTAATTATCGGTGATAATAGGAAACAACAAATTTCTAGACGGAAACGAACGGGCACAGAGGTATGCAGAATGCAAAACCGATAAATAATAAGAGTGGCATCGGCAGCGACCGATGGTGGTGTGAAAGAGAGTAGGAAAGAGGAGGGAGTGGTCTCTTTCTTTCTCTCTCTCTCTCTCTCTCTCGTTCTCGATCGCACGAACGTTGATAAAATAATAATTACCGGCGACAATGCCGGCCGGTACAAATTGCCCGTTAATTTTTGCCAATAAACATTCGTAAGCCCCTCGTAGAAGCGAAAAGCGTTCGTATGAAGCGTATGCGCGCGACGCGTAAATAACGGGCAAAATGTGAGCGAGAAAGAAAGAGAGAGATACATAGATAGATAGAGATAGATATATATATGTGTGTGTGTGTAGAGAGAGAGAGAGAGAGAGAGAGAGAATTCTCGAACACAGCAGCAGCGCGTTATAGAAGGGTTGAAAGAGGAGGCGAAGCGAGGGATGAGGATGGATCAGAGGGGTGGTTCGTTGTAGCATGGCTCGAACGGTCAGCCTCGGCGTAAATATCAACGGATAATAATTTCGGTTGGTTATTAACGATAATAAAATCCCAATTTATCGGACGCGCGCGCTCGGCGACCTTCGCGATTTATAATCGGTTCTGGGCGTGCTCCGTCACGATCGCGCACCGTTCGTTCGTTCGTTCGTTCGTTCGTTCGTTCGTTCCACCGTCGAAACAATGCACGAATATTTGTCCAGGAGGACGATATAAAATGATAGTCGTTTAAAATGTTCCACCGAATCGCTATCACTCCCCGCTGCTTTTTACTGTCAATGAAAATTACTCGAATTTCATTGCGTACGATACGCCGGGCTGCGTCGTCGAAATATTTAGATCGTTCGTTGTTGGAAAAAGACTTTTCAAGCTTTTATCTTCTTTTTTTTTTTAAGAATCATTTTCTTTTTTTTTACAGCAAGCTGGTTTAACTCCCAGTAACATATCCAACAATACCTACGTAGGTATTTCCAGAAATATAATATACCCTTTGTTAGCCTTTGTTAGCCTTTGTTAATCGTAAAACAATCAAATTTGCGGATCTCTCTCGATATAATTTTTACGGATACGATGAAAACCGTTTAGCACCGAACGCTGTTGCGTCGGTATAAATGGACGAAACAGATTAATTTCGGATTACGTAAGAACGAAATAATGAAGAGATGTAACAATTGGTCGAACGAAGCGTCTCCACGATTCTAACCCAAGGATCCGGCTTCTGAGACGACACAATAGCTAGCAGTCTGTTTCGAACAGGTCGCGATGTAACCGAGGAGAGCAATCCGAGTTCTCGGTGACACATTGGCTTCCAAGTTACACAATGTCTGCGACAGACATACACCTGCGGTCTCTCTCTCTCTCTCTCTCTCTCTGTCTCTCTAGCTATCTAGCAAGCTAGTCTGCTGAAACGGAGTCAGATCGTTGGATATAACGTCTCTTGTCACATCTAACGTCATTTCGAAAGCCTATCCTATTCGTAGCTGTCATAATAGGACGTCGTACCTAGACTCCTCCGTGCGATGTTATCCAACCAGACGTTGAAATGCCTGATTACGTAGAGAGAAGAAAGAAGATCGTTTGCAAAGTAACACGAGCACCGATCTTTACCTTATCGAAACTTCTCGCTCACGAATTTTTCTCGAACGAACGTCCCTAATGAAACCGGTGAACGGGTATCCGTTCAGACGCTAATAGCTCGACGCTTAGACGCTTAAGTATGATTTATAGTTTGTTAAAGGGGAAGTAGGTAAGGGCGAAAAAAGGAGAAGAAAGAAAAGAAAAGAAAAGAAAAGAAAAGAAAAGGACACAAAAAAGAAGATGCATAGCCGCTATCGACGCGCGTTTTCGTCGCGTGCCTCGATAAACGACTTGGTAACGTCGTTCGTAGAACTTTTTCTGAAAGTATCGTAGCAAAGTAGAGAGTGGCTTTCAACGTAAGCTCGTGCGAGTCAAGGGCTCGTCCACTGCATCAATTTCAACTTTCTCCGATGGGTCGGCCGCGCTCGCGACGCATTTTCTTCCACTTAACTTTTCCGGCGATAAGGGCAGGAAGGAGTCTGCCCTTCCCCCTTCCTCTCCTCTTTCTCCTCATCCCGGTTGTCGTCGTCGTAGTCGTCGTAGTCGTGTCGTAGCTACCGTCGGAGGAAGGAGGAAGAGGAGGAGAAGCGGGAGGATGAAAGAAGGTGGAGGGTGAAAAACCGAGGGTCGCTGGCTCGCATATAAAGTAACATTGTTCTTTAGTTCGTTAGGTTGTACCCGACAGGGGTGGCTTTTCCACTTTACTTACGAGCGTCGAAGGTGAAAAGATAACCTGCGAGCGTTATTCACCTTACGAGGGAGGTTCAGACATACTCTGGGCCTAGTATTTGACTCCGGCTAGCAGTCCCTTTCGTTTCTTATTTCTTACGTTAAAATAATTCTTTAGAGTCAACGTTATCCTTAAGTACGAAATATATAAAGAGGAACCTCGTCGACGAGTACGTAGAATCGTCTACGCGAATAAAACGACTGTAGTTGCTTCCATTTTCATTTCTCGGTAGGCTACGCGCTACGAGCCGTCGTTACGAGCTCGTTAAGGATGAAGTTTTGCACAGCTCATCAGAAGGGTAGAAGGATGCCCAAGGGCCAGTCTCCAGTCGGACGGCCTTCCACTTTTCGAGGGTGGAGGATGGATTCGAAGTCCCAAGGGTGAAATGGCTCATTCCGACGCACTTATCCGGCACACGCCGTAGATAACCATAGATTAATGGGGCTAGGAGACTCGGAAGGCGGCGGAAGAGTAGAAAGAGAGAGAGAGAGAGAGAGACGAGGAGATAGTTCTGCTAAAGTAAATGGAAGAAAAGGAAAGACGGGATGGGATCTGTGAGAGATCGAGAGAGACGGAAGGTATACCTTAGTGCTCTGATTTATCGTTTATTGAGAAATATGGTCGTTACTACGCGACTAAAGATCGAGCCCCCTTTTTCTTCGAACCTTCGATGGATTTGTCCGAATCGAAATGGGAACGACGAGAGAGAGAGAGAGAGAGAGAGAGAGAAATACCGTAGGATTATCGTCATGGGAAGTACTTCGATCGTCGAAAGAGACGGCAGAAAATAAAAGGAAAATCATAGAATTCGACGACGTCCTCCATCCTCTATCTGTCCTCCGTTCGTTGAGAACGTTTTTCAACGTAGACAATTTCCTAATTAGCTACAAGATTTCATGGATCTCCCGTCTATAGGTCGGTGTATCTCACGAGTCAACGTGCAGCTTTCTAGCAAGTTGCTATGACTTAGGTTAATGTAAAGCCAACTCCACGGAAAGGATTAGGTGAGCTAAGCCCGGTGGTGCCTCGAACTCGAGCCACTTCTATCCCTCTTTCTCTACCTTCCTACCTTCTCCTCGTCGTTTCGACCCTTGCTAGATGTAGAGCGAATTATTCAGTTATCAAGTGTGTCCGGTCAGGAGGAGACACCGCCGGAAGTCAAACAAGCTGCCCTGCGAGAGATAACGCCGTCAAAGTGGTGGAGAGGCGAATGTATAAGGAGAAGGCGGGTTCGCCAACTTGAAATTTTCCTGTTAAAACTAAAGGGACTACGTGCGAGTCCTTCGTACCGAACGTTTCAATAAACCGTCTTAATCAAGTCCGCGAGCGAACAGAAATGCTGTAAGAACTGTCTAAAGGAAAGAAGAAGAAAAGAAGGAAAGGAAAGAAAATACGAAGGAAGAAATCGAAAGAACGAGGGACGATGACGGAGTTAATCTTGAGAAATTTCGCTATCCAAACTCGCAAACAAGATTCGGTAATTAAACCGTAAACCAAGACAACTTTGAATTATGCGTGTAGCACAGCTTTGTGGCAGAGGCCGAAGGATAACTCTAGTGGGACCCATTCGTTGATTAATCCTTCGAATAGCTGCAGTAGTCTCCAGGATTGTATATGGCTCCTCGGAAACTCGGAAGACACCTTCCGAGGAGATCTCAGGGGTACCCTCTCCGTTCCGTTCGAGAAAATTCGTGGATCTTTGGAAGAAACGAATCGATTTCAACCGATATCGACCGTTCGTACGGAATCCATAGACGTGAAAACGTTACGAACGTACTTCGTCTAGTACGTTCCACGTTGTCGTAACGATTACATCGAAACGCTTTACTAATTTCCGAGGCAAATTACAGGAACGTCAGTAACAACGTGTCCTCGGTATCGCTGTCATCCGCAGTGGTCGAGGCTATGGATTGAGGGACCAGCGCGTACTCTCTTTTGAGCGTAAAATTGAATCAACGCTTTTTAAACGTCTCCCACACTTGCCCGGATACGTTTCAACGTATACACCCGAACGTTTTGACGTTTGTCTGGAGTAAAGAAGATATGCATATATAAAAAAAGAAACAATGCCGAGCAAAAAAGAGAGAGAGAGAGAGAAAGAGAGAAGAGAAGAAAAAAACAAGAACAGAGAAACGTCGTAACCCGATTCGAATCGATTTTTCGCTATCTTTATCGACGAGTTCGTACAGAGAGAGAGAGCGAGAGAGAGAGAGAGAGAGAGAGAGAGAAAGAGAGTCTACGTTAGACCGTAATCCTAGAGAAGCTACGTAAGGTCTAATCGCAAGGACGGTAAACTTGGGCAGTGAAACCTTGACAATGCCCGGAGGTTACGACACGATGGTAACTTTGGTGGGCCGATCTTGTGTTCGAGAAAGAGACGAGGTGAGGTAGACGAAGGGGGAGAGGGAAAGCCGACCCTACAACAAGTTTGCCTTTCCACCGACTCTCTCCTCCTCCTCCTCCTCCTCCTCCTCCTCGCTGCTTTTATCGCTAGAGGCTACCTAATGATGGAAACTTAAGTACTACGGTAAGTCATATTTAATCCTATCCAGTTTACGTTCCACTGATTCACCGAGTTACTTTGGCTTCTACCTGGGATGCTGCACGGTCTTCCGCAACGCACAGGTATAACAATACCAACACGGTCACGCTCGAGAAAGGATAGTAGGTACTAATTTGTCGAGGATAACCACTAAACGCAAATTCGCTAGCTTACTTTGTTGGAGATAATCATCGAAGAGATAAGCTGTATCGTTCTCCTATACACGTACCTACGTAGATATTATATACGCGTTGAGTACGAGAGGAGCACGTAGGAGAGAACGAATGGAAAGGTGCTACATACGACGCAACTCTACAAACTTATACACGCTTAATAGCCATGATAATAATCGGAAAAGAAATATGATCGTCGTTCAAAGTATTCGACCGAAATAAAAAATGACGTTACAAAGGATGAAAGTTATACGTGTAGGCTGAGAGAGAGAGAGAGAGAGAGAGACAGAGACAGCGAGATATACGCGATTGGCGTTAAGACAGAGAAAGAGAGAGAGAGAGAGAGAGAGAAAGTGTCTTCGAGTAAGAGCAGAGTCAATTTCAAGAGATGAGAGCCTGCCGGGCATTTCTCGCAGTCCGTGATGTCGCGGGTGATCCTGGAGAACTGATAAGTGTCTGCTCCGGGCGACCGTAGATTTATTGCTCCAGCCTCGCTTCTTCCAACTTCCTCTCTCTCTCTCTCTCTCTCTCTGTCTTTCCCTTTCTCTCAAAACGATTCGTAGAGAGTCACGACGAAACTCGACTTTCATTTTATTGGCGGAAATAATCTTTGATGCGATTGCGTCTCACCGTCTCTTCCAACTTCTCCTTCTTCTTCGTCTTCTTCTATCTCCTCGCAAAAAGTCAACGATCGATTCTGTCCTATCTCGAACCGACTCGATTTCGAACACGGATTGACTCTCCTCCAACCTCCACAAAGATCGCAAAGCGTTTATATCATTTTCGACGTTCAAACATAAATATTTCCCGTTTACGTGTATAGACTCTTTGATTACTCTTTTTATTTATCTTTTTTTTTTTGGTATTTTTTTCTTTTTTTTTTTTTTCTATTATTATTATTATTCATACAGTTGCAACGTATCGATGACAACGTACCATCGATGATTCCGCGATAAAATGTAATATATTCTCATCGGTGACGTTCGGCGTATGCGGGAAAAATATAACTAACGGAAACGCAATATGCCGATGTACGTACGTACGTACGTACGTATGCGTGCAAAGCGATATTTACTTTGAAAGAATCGGACCGATGAAAATTATAATTGTACCGTTCGCCAGCGTAAAAAGTCATTTTTCCTCTTTCCCCTACCTCCGTTTTTCGGGCTCGCAAAATATTACCGTTTCGTCCTTTCCAAAGGATTCAACCCTTTCTGAATACAGTCATCCCACTCGAAGCACCCACGATCCATCGTAGTCTTAATATTCCGCATAATCTCTGTCATTAATATGGCTTACGTTCGCTCGATCCTTAATTTCCCATAGAGGACGTTTAATGGAATGACAAATGTCGCAGCTTTTCTATGGAAAATAACTTGGAAGAAAATCTTATTATTTAAAGTGTGTTTACGCGTAAAGAAATATCTATCGCTCGTAATACTTAAAGAAATATTTCGTTGGATGGTTGGACGGAGAACGATTCGAAAAATCTTTGTCGTTCGATACGCCAAGGAAACTATGCATCTCCAAAGTTTAGTATTCCCTTTGCGAAGAGGACGAAAAATTGGGTTATAAGAAAAAGTTGATTAGATCCATCGACGATAAAAGAAAGGTTTTCATCGATTTCACGAGCGAAGGAATTACGATAGACAAGAGAGAAACTGCCTCGAGAGATAGGAACTCGCGAGCGAGGAAGAGGACAAGACGGTGTATGCGTGCGTATTATTATCGAGTGACGTCGTCCGACGTGTCGGCTTTCTCGGGGCGACATTTAGATAGCGACGTCAACTGTCTGCGGCGTAAATCTGTCCTCGATGCGAGAAGGCATCGCCGACATCATCGTTTCTCACTCCTACCATCTCCTTCCAGAGCATGCTCCCTCTCTCTTTCCCCGTTCCGCCTTCTTCCCATCATCCTATTTCCACAGCCACGTCGAACCCGAGCGAATTCACTCCTGATCGAATTAACGCGCCATGGTTTGCTTGATACCCTGACAGTCTGAATTAATTAACAGGAGAACGAGCCAGGTAAGCAGTCATTATCGAAACAAAGCAACGAACCGAACGAACCTTCGCGAGACATCGAGATGAGACGACGTTTTCGATCGGTGAAATAATGATGTCATCGAGCCTAACACGAATACCGTCTTTATCCATAAATGTTATACGCGTATGTACGTACGTAGTAAAATAAAGCGAGGTTTTATTTTAATAACAACGGTTATTCGTAAAATCAAGCCAATATCGATAAAATACGATCGTACCGATGTCTAGAGGCTCGTTTCTATCGTTATTGAAATAATAATATTATAAAAAGATTTCGGTCGATAACGATAGTCGAGATTATCGAGTTTTGTTTGTCTAACGCCGATGACGATGCAAACTCACGTACCTCCTATCGAACGTTGAATTGATTACGTTCATTTATTATTTGTGTCGCTCACTGTTCGAGTTGCGAGTGAGTGTCGTTGGTACGGGGGAAGAGCATAAATAAATTGCAATTCTCTCTCTCTCTCTCTCCCTCTCTCAGGATTCTATCCCAGGGCGACAAATAAAGCATTTACCTATCTATTCGAGTCTATAACGAGCTAGCAGAGCGATACGAATACGTCGCTTTATCGATACCCAAGGCGCTATTAATATCGAGACTAAAGAGCGGTAATGTCTCTCGCAGGTAAACGAATTGATTTATGTCAGGGGACTCGATAAACGTTCGAGTGTCGATTTCAAACTCTCTTTTCGAAAGAGAAAGAGGCATATATATATATACGTATGTATATACGTACATCCATATAGAACAAGCGATTTTCTATAGTTTTTTATCGTCAATTATTTTTAATCCTTTCAGTCGAATAAACTTTGCAAGATTAAATACGTTGGATCGCGTATATAAAGAGGGATCCTACGAGGAAAGTTAACCACTTTCGATGATAAATAATGAACAAACGGTGGCTTCGCCTAGCTACATCCCGAGCGATTCTCGTTGGTCTCCTCCGGATAGAGGAGGAACGGCGTCTTGACTCCATTAACTTCACACTTAGCAGCACCTTAGAAACCCTCGACTGCCGTCGGAAGATCTGATTAGGGAATCGAGTCTCTACTAAACGCGTTAGTCTCGGCAGTAGGGCTCTCTGCTTGAAGCGAAATATGAGGTAGAGGAGTTAGACACGGTGGGTAGAGGGAGGTTGCGGAGTCACCTCCTCCATCAGGTGGTAGAACCTCCCACAGAATAGAAAAGCAGGCCTGCTTGCTCGCTCGCTCGCTCGCTCGCTCGCTCGTCTCTCTATAGTTTGATGCAAATTGAGTAAGAACGCGAAGCAAGTACCGTGAGTACAGGCGTCTTCTTCAACTCTTCTCTCTCCCTCTGCCTTCGTCTCCGTCCGTCCGTCTCTACTTCTCGTGCCTTGATCAAGTAGGAAATTTATTCTCTAGGACCCCCTTCAGAGGCACCGCCGCTACTCGCTCACCAAACCCAGTAGAATCTTGACTACGGCCAAAGTGTTGCCGTTTGGGGTTTCTCGCCCGCAAGCTCCTTTCGCTCCCTCTCATTCCCACGCCCTTCTCACCCCTTTTCTTCGAGTCTCGAAGCTCGCTCTGTTTGCCGACGAAACTCCGAGGCTTCCTTCTCGACTTAGCGAAGGCTATACACCGTGGAGAACGTTTAACGCTTCCCTCGAAACGATCTTGCGATTATTTTCGCTGATATTTCTATTCCGTGTCGCTTTATATTTAAAAAAAGAAAAGAAGAAAAATATAGTAACGATAAAAAGCGTCACCATGCCACGTCGATACATTCAATATTGCGAAACATCCTAATGCCCAAAGTATTTAGCGACGACGATAGCGGAGAAAGTAAAAAAGAAAAAGAAGAAGAAGAAGGAGAAAAAATGGTCGTTTATCGGCAGACACGTCGCATATCTAGGCGCGAAATCATAACACCGTTATACGTTATATAAAGAGCGTTAGAAAGAGATGGCAAAGCCCCGAGGGCCTCTCCCACCACCTTTTACCTACCATCAGCAACGTTTCCCTATCTTCTTTCTCGCGGTATCACAGAGCCACGCTTATACCTTTCCTTTCTCTCTCTAATGTTCCCTTTTTATGGTGTACGACTGGAGACCGACCACCCTGGAGGATCGATTTTAGCTCGCGACGCGGTACTTATCGTACCGCGTTACGGTTGAGCATTGCTTTTTATGGCGGTCCATGTTCGACGTTCCGATCGTTCAGATCCTCTCTTCTCCCTTTCCACCAGGCCTCTTCCGATTACCCTTTCGAAATGGCGATCGAATTAGAAGAGAGAAAACACAAGGGAGAAAGAAAATCGAATGGCCGAGAAATTTTTCGAAGCGCAAGATGTAGTTCAAATCCGCAAAGACGTTCTCTTCTCGAAGAAAATGATATCTCGCTAGCGATGCCCGAAAACGCGAATCTTCGATATATACGTAGGATACACACGTACGTACGTGTGTATGTAATATCCACCATACCGATGCAAGCGAGGTGGTGGCTAGGTGGTGAAAAAAAATCACGTCTGCATTTACATAAGCGCCGGTATAAACCACTCGACAGAAATCCTGACATAAAACCCAAACAGGATCTGAAAACGGAACCGGCACATCCGTTGAATACGGAATATGTTCGTACGTATGTACGTACGTAGAGCTACGCGTACCCAACTCCGTGTACCACCGACTTTGAAGGAAAAAATATATTTTTTATTGCTCGAAAAATATACACCCTTGTCCGTTACTTACTCGCATCCGATTTCGAAATAAGTAGTCGGAGTCAAAACCGAAAAAAGAAAGGGCTGCGTTTCACGGTCGTTCGATATATTTCTAATAAAAGACCGATATCGGACAGTTAAGTTTTTACGAGATTATCGAGAAAGAAGTCCTTTGTAAATTTGCGAGTGCCACGTGGGACGGTGGTGGTACGCCGTGGTATACCTCAAGCACTTACGGAGAGCGATGTTCGAGCTACCTGCTAAGAATTTCAACGCGGGGATGGATCCTGGGCGAAACGATTTTCGAGTCCCTCGTGGATCCTCGATCCCTTCGGCATCTCTCTCGTCGCTTCTCTTTCTCCCGACGCGGCGGTGTCTGTCGAAAAGCGACCACCGCCCCCTTACGATCGTCGTTCCGTGCCTCTTTAGCATTTTCCGCATAACGTCCCTCTTGCGGACACAGCTCGAGAAAGAAAGAGAAAGACGAAGATAGTTACGTAAGAGAGAAAGAGAGAGAGAGAGAGAGAGAGACCTGCGCGCGTATAGAAGAGAAAAATTGACTTTTAAACCGGCAATAAAAAGGAAAAATGCGAAATCTTTGATTTTAAAGGGCTTGGGCGAGTAGCAACAGTAGCAGTAGCAGCAGCAGCAGCGACGGTGGTGCGACAGTTGGTCGATGCGTATAACCCTCGTGGCAAGCTTATTTCTCTGATATCGCAAACCGAGCACGTTTCTACCTCTGCGCCATCTCGAAATCCGCGTGTACCCGCACCGTTCTTCCACCTACTCTCTTCCCCACGCGTACCCCCCTCGCTACGAGACAGATATATATACCTATACGTATACATCCACGGCAGATTACTCGAAAATCCTCCTGTCTCGTACTTCGAATTTTAAAAAAGTACGACGAGCTTTGATGGGTCCTCCCTCGTAAAAAGTATGCGATTCTATTTGTGATCTTTGACATATAGGACACGCGGATGATACGCGATCGAGTAATATTTTTTGCCTCCTCCCTACGCATTCTCGTTCGAATCGTCCGTCTTTCGCATTAATTATTTTTTTCCCGTCCCAAAACAAACTACTACCTTTTCTTTTTTTTTCTTTTTCTACGGATTGCGCCTCGATTATACGGTATCCCGTTTGGAAATGTGTATGAAATAAAGAGTAAGAAAGAGCGGAAGGAAAAGCAAAGGAGAAGGAATAATGCAAGTGAGTTTCGCCTTGGATTGTATAGGTCGTTCGTGCGAAACTGACTCGCCGGCAATCCGAGAACTCGGAGTAGTTTTGCTCCGCGAATCGACTGGAAATTTACATCTAAAGGAGCTCGAAGAGTTGCGGAAACGCGGCAGAAGCCGTAAGGGTTGGGGGAGGAAGGAGGGAGGAGGAGGGAAAGGGAGGAAGGGGAGAGCTGCTGCCACTTCGCTCCTTGTTTTTATTTTCTCGCAATTTCCTTGGCGGAGCAGAACGGAAAGCGGTCTTAAACGGAATTAGCACGCTTTACTGCTCCGCCAAGCTTGTACAGACTCTCTCTCTCTCTCTCTCGATAAGAGAAATTCCTTGCCTTGGTAGTTTCCGTTTGGAAACTTTGCGAATTCGTTTCGATGAGACTCCGATAACGTTGTCCAGGTATTTCTTTCACGTTGTCTCCGATCGACGATCGATCGATCGAGATCATCGATCAGAGACAAAACCTATACGATCGATTCCGATCGGAAACTTGGCCGCTATTACAAATCGATCTCTTTCTAATTGCAGATTTTGCGTCGGCGATCAGTTTTATCTCTACGAGAATAAGATTCTCTGCGAGTATCATTACAAGGAGAGAGTATATTTCGCCAACATGCCGCATCCTCCGCCGAACGATACTTTAGCGCATATTAAAAGACAGGTCACGCATCTTCAACCTCAAGTAAGTAAAATTAATTGATAAGAAAAAAAAAGAAAAGAAAGAAAGAGAAAACAAGAGAGAAAAGGTCGCGCGCACGTACGAAGAAGAAGAAGACAGAGACGTATTACTTAGTGACGTAGAGGATGACCGGGAGAAACGAGCGTGTAAGAGTGCGAACGATGACGTAACGAGATAGTAACGAGAGGCGTAGCACGAGTCAGACCGTCGTAAGAGGAAGATGAGGAGTAGAAGAAGACTCGGAAACTCCTCAAGACGTAATCCCTTAAGGTGGGTTAAAGTGGCAGGTCGCTCATCCTGACCCTCTCGACAACAAAGGACTCCCTCGAGGCTTCGGCTATGCTTTAGCGTACCAGCAACGTCTTCCAACTTAGGATATCGCGTGTCCTTATTAATTAAGCTCGACCGTTAAGCAAGCCACGCCGCCCGCATGCCTTAACGATCGGTACCTCCTCCGCTACCTGGTAGCTGGAACGTGCGAAAGAATTTTCTCTTCGTAAAGGATCGTCGAGAGAGGAATTAGAATGGAATTAAACGAAGTAAAGACGACGTAGATGGTACGACGATCTACCAAAACGAAATATTTCAAAATTTATCGGCTCCTCTTCTCTTCGATGAGAGTTAAAAAGAAAATAATCGACGTACGATAAGAGCTTCAAAGGGAGGAGAAATAAAAGGCAGAGAGAGAGAAGGAGGAAAAGGAAAGAAAAAAAAGTACGAGAACGTCCGGAATTATGGACTCATCGACGCTAAGCCTTTTAGGATTACGTCTTCTTGATTATCCTAAAGCAACAGCCTCGCTTCAAAACAATATCTTAAGCCTCGGGCGCACAGAGCGGTAGGAAGGACCTCGGCGTGTCCGACCCAACGAGGATCAGATCTACTTAATCCTAGTTCCTTCTTGCAAGGATCTTCTCTCTTACCCTTTGACGTCACGTACTGCAGAATTTATACCGATACGACGTTTAAAGGTTTTCCGACCTTTGCTACCCGATTAGAACGACGTTGAAAAAAGAAAGAAAAAAGAAGGCAGAAAAAAACGGAAGTAGAAAAAAAGGAGAAAAGGAGGACGAACGAAAATAGAAAAGAATATTTTTTATTCCTCGTACTCTCTCTCTCTCTTCCCCTCTCTCGAAGACCGGTCGAATAGTTAACACACACTCGAATAATACGCATGCAGAAAGTAACGAGGTCCCCGTGGCCGATGATATCAGCAGTCTCGGTAACGTGTACTACTTATAATATGCAAATTTCTTCCCTTTCCCTTTCCTTTCGCCCTGTCGACGAGCCGCATGTAACAACGGGGTTGGTAACCCTTGCGACTCTATTTCTGTGCCACGTAAGTGTTCCCAAGTAAACTAAACGCGTACGTGTGTGTGTGTGTGTGTGTGTGTGTGTGTGTGTGTGTGTGTGTGTATGTGTGTGTGTATGTATCAGCGATCTTTCTGTGTCCAGGGTGCGCGTTTAATTAAAATGAAATTTAACGATCGACGAGAGAGAGAGACTTTGCATCGTGTGTCATCGAGTTCTTATTATTACGCTTGAACAATAGAAGATCGGAGTTTGAAAAGAATAATAGAGAAACCGCTGACAATGGAGAAATCTTACGATTCGAAGAATTCCACGAGGTAATAAATGACCGATAAGAGAAATAAAAAATCGTCGAAGGAAGGAAGCTAATGTCGATAGACCGAGCGTGGCATGCTAATGTCCTTTCGGCGCATCTATTAGACTAAGCCTCCTGACGGATCCCTCTTGACATCTCGTTCCTTGAGCGTGAATACCTTCGATATCATCGCGGAGAAGGGTGAGTATTCGAGACAAACCCTCGACGTTATATACCACCACAGCAAAATCGTTCGGGATCGATCGTCCATCTGACATTTCACGACAGAGTTCGATGACTCGTGAACGTAATGGGAACGTTAACGTCGCGAGGATTCGACTATCACGGAGATACGTTAATAAAAGAGTTCGGTTAAAAAAGAAAAAGAGAGAGAGAGATGAAAGGGAAGAAGAAAGCGTTAAGGTTCTTAAAAACCGCGAAGAGGGTTCTCAGCGTCGTTGAGACAGCTGCCACCCTGTTTGTACCCTCCTTAAGCCGTGGCTACGGGGGTGGGGAAGGAGACTACCGACGTTCGGCGAAAGAGGGGAAGAGAGGGTAGTTTTTCTGATTGCCTGAGAACAGAGGCAGCTGTCCCGATCTTTCTTAGCCAAGAGCCTCTCTATAACCACCCACGAGAAGCTTCCAAAGGATCCGTTTTTCTTTTTCCTTCTCTTTTTCTACGTGTGGTTAGCCAGTTCTAAATAATGCCAGAAAGCGCACGGTTTACGAATAACTCGACGAGATCCCTTTTGCTAAAAGAGGGGAAAAGAAAAGAAGAGAACAGTTTAGTCATCGCCCTCGATAAATCGAATTAGGATCCTTCCTCGTAAACTCGTATTTCTTGACCCTCGCCCTTTGAATCAATGAAGTAAGCGTTTAATGATGTGCCTTATTCGAGCAACGATCGAGAAATTGATATGTTTCGATAAAAATAAAAAAAGAGAGAAAGAGAACGAACGTTGTAACATCGAATCGATGTATAGGTACCTTTATTATTTTATATATATACATATCCAATAATAAATTCTCGAGATACATACAAGGAATAAGGAGAAAATCATTGAAATCTCTGAGAAGAAAGTTCGATCGTAGGAAAGGAGACGAACGTAACGCGCTTAAAATTCCCCGAGAACTTTTATTTCGATCTAATTTTCCCCTTGGGATCCGGCGCAATGCGGAACGAGCGAGGCTCGTCCCGAAGAAGAGGAAGAAGAAAGAGGAAAGGGTAGGACGAAGGAGAAACAGAGAAAGACGAAGGAAGATAGAGAAGGGGAGAAATTTCGAAACGATTATCTGAGTTTTAAAACAAACTCTCGAGTGTCTGTAAAGTCCTTCGCGAATCAGAGGGTCGAATAAGAAGGTGGGTGAAGGAAAGACAGAGAGGAACGAGAAGAGAATGAGAGAGAGAGAGAGAGAGAGAGAGAGAGAGAGAGAGTAAGAGTAAGGGAGATACAGAATGAAAAGGGTGGCATCGCCAAGAGACCAAGAGAGGTAGTAGAGGAGGTAGTAATGGTGGGAGGACTTTGAGAGGTGAGATAATATGCTAATGCCAAGACGGCGGGTACATGGGAATTTAAGAGGATCAATGTGCACCATGGAAATCGTACAGGGAATAAGGTATTACGATGTCTTCTATACGCGTCTTCTAGACGATTAGATCCGAAGTAAAGGAGAAAGCTATTCGACGAATTAAGGACTAAATCGATATGAAATGAAATTAAATGAAATTAAATGAAATTTCTTAATGTTCGCGTGTCGATACACTCTTGAAAATAAATATGTATGTCAAGAGAAATATTGCATTTATTGTGATACCTAGCGTGCAGGTTGTTCCTTTAACGAGCTCATTATTACGAGCTACCTCGTGTACGAACTAAATTTCACGTGAGCACGTAGAAGACTCCCTCTCTCTCTCTCTCATGGGAAAGGGCAGGTTGCGAGCTTACGCGAGATTATGAGTTTAGTTGAGAATCAACTTGGAGCACGTTATAAGCAGTAACTAGTGAATAAGTCTTCTTTGTGAGATTCCCGAATCTAATCAACCGATTGTAATGAAATCTATTAATTGAAGAATAGGAACAAGTATATCAGGCAATAAAAAATCTCTCTCTCTCTCTCTCTCTCTCTTTCTTCCTTTCTTTCTAAAAGAATTCCTGAAAGGAAATGGATAATGATACCACACGGCTAATTCCGATCCGACGATGGTGCTAATTTTTGCGCGCAAGAAAAGCAGAGGCACGAAGGAATGGCCAAACGCAGCCACACACCTGGACTGTTCCCAGCCACAGGAGATCAACGGACAAATGACACGCGATTCTCAGCACCCTCCTCCTCCTTCTCCCTTTCGCCAAGCGAGCAAGCGCGCGAGAGAGAAACAGAGAGAGAAAGAGCTTTTCCCCTTCTCGAACTCCAACAGGCACCCTCCTGGTGGGCCGCATTTACCGTCGCTTGCAAACTGCCTTCGCCTTTGCGATTAATGTCTTATTCGCGGGCTGGAATCCTCTTCGGAAGAAGGAAAACGGAGAAGGACGACGAGGAAGAAGAATTAGAGAAGAACGAGGAGGAGCTTGACTGAAGAAAAGAAGAAGAAGAAGAAGAAGAAAAAGAAAAAAACGCGAAGGAGGAGGAGACTTGGTGCGTGTAACGTGCCATTAACGACTTCTACATAGAGAAAGAGAAAAGGAAAGAAAGATGGAAAAGATTTTTCCTTTTGCCGACTAGGTATTAAGAAGGGGAGACGACAAATGAACGCGTTTCGATCCGATACATCTTATCTCAAGCTTTCATTCGATTTCAACAAGGGATACACCTTCTTTAACAAACGACGCAAGCGCTTATTTAGCTTCTTTTTCTTCTCTCTCTGTTTTTGATCAAAGACGTATACGTGTTAACAATATACATTAAACGCCGATAATCTTATCGTCCATCTCGGTAAGCAACGTTGTTAATTCGTCACGAACGAGTTAAATAACTTTTCCTTCTCTCTCTTTACATAAAAACAGAAGAATCTATGTAGTACGTATGCATGTACCCAAGTGGTCCAAGAAACTTTCCAAAGTGGCTCGGAGTACTGAAAACGCGTGCCGTTTGATTACAATGTCGGCAGTAAATCCACGCCATGGCAATTCCTCCTCTGGCAATTGTAGATAAAACTTGAATAAGTCATAGACTTAATTTAACCCATGGTAAGTAAAGAGAGAAAGAGAGACAGAGAGGGAAAGGACGATGGTCTCCGTCGCCTTCCACGAAGATTTCTTAATTACGAACCGGAACTCGTTTAGATGGAAAGAGAAAGAGAGATAGCTCGAAAAGAAGACGGGAAGAAGAGAGAGAGAGAGAGAGAGAGAGAGAGCAAGCTTTTGGAAAGGGTTCTCGCTCTACGGTTAAGATTTAAGGATTTCTTCTGGGAGGAAAGAGTCACCCTTGCTAGCGGCAATGGAACGATAAAGCATTTCTTTCGCGACGCTTTGTCATTTTTATCGTAATTATTTACGAGTTAATTACTTGGACTCTTACTTGCGCGCTCTAGCTATTCCTTCTCGAGGATTCAAGAGCCGGAAAAACTCGCGAAGAAAACTGTAAACGGAGTTCATATATATATATATATATATATATATAATAAAATATAGAGGAAGTTGATGATGTAGAAAGTTTGTACGAGTCTGATCGAAACGAAAAGAAAATGAAAGAAAACGAAAGAAAGCCGAGTTCTTCTCTTCTCCTTGTTCGAGTCGACTCGTCGTCGTAGTTAAATTAGTACGATCGACTCGCGAGTGTTCGTAAAGTAAGACGTAGCCGTGGGAAGATCCGTTGTTTCGTCAAGAGGGAGTCGCACGGTCTGCCGAATTTTAAGCCTGTATAATTTAACACCTTTACCGTAGGAACCGGGAGAGAAAGGGAATGTTGGAAGACGTTGAAGACTAAAAAGAGATAGAGCATGAGAGAGATAGAGAAGGAAGATGGATAGAGGGAAGGGAGAAAGATAGGAAGTTGAAAGTTTTCAACGGCACTTACCTATCCGTGCAGCATCTCCTCTTATTCTCTATCCCTCTCTAGCCTCTACATTAATATAGTCTCGAGATAGAGACAGAAGTAAGTAGGTAAAAGGACGAAAGGAAGGAAGGAAGGAAGGAAGGAAGGAAGGAGAAACAAGAGGGTCGAACGAAAGAGAAACGACCGAACGGAGTTATCCCGTCTGAAAATAAATACAATTTTACAAGAAAGAAGATAACGAATTTATTAGAGATCAAATCGAAATAACGAGGAATAATTTTCGCGTTATTTTCGGGTATATACATTTATCGTGCGAAAACAAACTGAAGCGTCGACTGTCAAAGACTGCGGTATTAAAAAGTCCTTTTCTTTATTTTTCTTTCTTTCTTTCTTCCCTTTTTTAAGACGAACGATATAGGCAATAATCGTACGATCTCCTTTTTATCTTTCAGACGGTACCTGCCGGAGGTCCTCCGAGACAGGCGAATGGGGAAACAGCCCATAACCACAATGGATATCCAGCACCAGCTACATCGAGCGCTCACAACGTTCTGAACCCCATGAATAATTTAAATGGTATCAATGCGCAAGCACCGTACGATGCCAAATGACAAACGAAATAAGCGCCGATATACACGCGTCTACGCCTACTACCTATGTTAACACCTAAACTTAACATACAAGAATAACAAACATATATATATCTAAATAATATATATATGTCGAATCGCGAGAGTGCGTAGTTTATCGTCGTTGCTATCGGTCCGTTTCGTTTTTCCGTTTTATTCGGAGCATCGTCATCGGTTCGAGAAGAGATAAAAGGATGATGGAAATCGTCGTGAGATTTTTTGCAAAGAGAAGAGAAAAGAGACTCCTCGCGATCGTCAACGTCAATTCCACGCTACGATCGGCAAAGATCTATCGATCGTACGAGGAAACGAAAGGAAGGAAAGATCGCGATTACACGCCGGTGAAAAGCTGATGAATCATTTGCGATCCCTTTAGCGCTTTTTTTTTTTGAAAAAAGAAAAAAAAGAAAAAAAAAGAGCGATTTCGTTTTGTAGATAGTACGAGTATTACCTTTTTAGGAAAAGGATAAAGAAAGATAATAACGATAATAATGGTGCTTTTTTCGAAGTGTATCGACTGTTCGACTTCTTCGATTACGAATTGTCTCATATAACCGGTGAAAGGATAGTTAACGAAGTGTATAAAAAAAAAAAATAAAGAAAAAGAAAAGAAAAAAAAAAAAGAAGAAGAGAGGAAGGTATGCCCTATGTTGTTGAATTTTAGACGAACGAATTAATTGTAACACCGATGTATGTACTATTCACGGAATAAAATCATTTCATTTCATTGTTGACGAGGGACGATCGTTTGATTATTCATTTCAGGTATATAACTAAGATCCACGTAGGTAAAATCTACAAATCTCTACCGTACCGTTTTCCAAATGATACCTAAATCGCGATGAAAACTGGCGGAGTAAAAAAGAAAAAGAAAGAAAAAGGAGAAAAAGAAATAATCGTAAAAGATGATAGGCGAAACGATGATATATCGAATCGAACGGAGTCGCGGGTTGGAAGATCGAGCTTGAAAACGTTAGCACGAACGATTGGCTCTCTCTCTCTCTCTCTCTCTGTCTTTCTCGCGTGCCACCCTCTTGGGGCTCATACGTTAGAGGGTGACTTAAGCATTGTTTCAACTTCGAATCTCCCGACAGAGGGCCGGATTGATGTCGCGAACTTTTCCGTTGCCTTATTTGCGAGTCAGATAACGAGGCTGAGTTATGCGGAAAGTTCGGTCCGCTCCGCAAAACTGCCGGCGCACTATCGCCCTGGAGAGAAAGAAGAGAGAAAATGTTTTATTTCTTCCGCGTTTCTCTGGCACCATACGCTTCGGGGATTTGTCGGACCTGCTACCTACTCTCCGAAGAAATTTTCTTCAATCGCGATAACTGCTATCCAGAAAAAGGACCTATCCTTCTCATCTCTCCGATCGAGAACGAGAACGGGATTTTATTTCGAATTTGAGCAACGTAAACGAAATTATTCCGTCAAGGAACAAGTCCCTATTCGCGAAGATACTCTTCCTTCGATTCTGATAGATCGTATTTATTTTTTTGTTTGCTTTTTTGTCCCCCATACATATCGTCTCTCCTTAACAGATTATACTTCGGAACAAACTTGCGAATGTGATTCTCCTTTCGACGGGGAATTATTCCGTCCAAGATGATCTTTCCTATGCATGAAACGAAAACTCCTTTTATAAATAATACATGGAAATATCGAGAGAAACGTTCTTTTTTAAACGTATAATGATTCTCTTTTATATATATATATATCGAACAGAGCTTCTTCTTCTCTTCCGTACTTTACTCGCATCTTTCTGCTTTCGAGCTTCCTTTGAATTATTTAAAGGCGCTACGTGATTGGCCGACAAATCCTGCTTGGCTCAATAATTTACCAATCATACAGAGTCCTTTGTGTTTTATACGCCACGTTTCGAATAAATCCCATTGTGTATTCAGGAGAGCGAAATCCAACTCTATTCGGGTGTGAACGCGAAGCCCTCCACTACCAATCCTCCCCGTTCCTCCTCTGCATCCGTTTCCCAAAAAACGAAGAAATTGGAATACGCGTGCGAGAGGGATGGAGAACGAAAATGCACGGGAATAAGGGAACGATTCGTAGTTGAAGCGAACCGAATCAAAATTTGGCTGAACATCGCGAATTTATACCGACTGCGACAATGTCTATTTTCTTCCCTCGAACGTAATAACCAATGATTCCAACGAATTCCCAATTGTTATCGTTTATTTCGATATTCTTTTGGTTCACGTCATTCGGGTTACTTACGTCAGCTCGCTCTCCACACGTATAATTATCGTTTCGATAGGACGCACACGTACGAATCAACTTGGAGAAAGAAAATGCAAATGCGATTAATCGATTCTCGCGTGGCCAATGCCTTAAGCTTACTGAATCAACTAAGAAGACTCAAGAGTAATAGGACGATATCAAAATCGATTATCCTTCGCGCTAATTCCCTCCCTAGAAAGGATAAGCGATCGAACTAGCGAGCCTCGTGGAAAAGGGATAATAGAAGGCATTCGATGTAAATTGGCAATTTTTCTCGTTGGCGTTCGCGGTAATCATTGGCAATTAGTGCTCGGGCCCACCAATAAATGTTATTTATGAGCGCGATTACCTACGGCACACCTCTCTCTTTCTCTCTACTAGCCATGAACGTTCACCCAAGTATATTATACGTGGAACGTACGAGCTTGCGACCACATAATTGGCCGACAATTACTCCTGTTTGTATGTACAAAACGCCCATGTACGTTGAAAGAGAAAAAGAGAGAGAGAGAGACTGTCGTAACGTTGGGCCAACGAACGAAAACAGGGTAGAGGAAAGAGAAAAGGAAAGAGGAAAGTGCCCAACGATTTTCGTGAATTATTTTCACCCTTTCGTGCCAACCTATACCATTCGTGTACGACTTACCCCTTCAACGCTTACCTCACGATATTTTATTATCTTCGACAAGATCACATTCAAAAGCGTTTTAACTTTGAACCAAGCTGCGAATTAATCGAGACAAAAAAGAGAGATCGAAGTAATCGTCATTTTCGATATTCGATCATTTATATTCTTATATCATTTTCTTCGCGATATAACATTCAGATTATTCTTAGAATCTCATTTGGAATATTAGCGAAGATAAAGGATACAATTCGCGTGAAAAACGTGTCGACCGTCGAAACGTTGTTTTAACGAGTTTACTTTTCACTCGAGCCGGACTATTTTTTTCATAAATAATTATACGCAATAATATCCGGATTATTCGAATCTTATTTTGAACATTGTTGAAGATAAAAGGAAATAATTCGTGTAAAAAAATGAGCCGACTGTCGGGACCCGTTGTTTTAACGGGTGTACTTTTTTTAAGTAGCTTATTTTCTCCTTTCGTCGTCGTTACGGTCGGTTGTTATCGGTATCCAACGTTGTTGGCAACCCGAACGAAAAATGTACGCGTCAAAGAGACAAAGTGAAAATCGTAATTTAACGCGGACGATCGCCGCGTAAATCATCGGGAACCTTTAGGATTATCTTGCGAAAGGTGACATCGCGTCGAGAAAATAATTAATTAAAACCATGCATCCCGGCATCGCGGCCGTTTTTATATACAAAAGCCATTTGCGAGAACGCAAAGCGAATCGCAAAGAAGAATTAGCCTTTGCACGGGCTATGCGAAATTTCATTTTAAAATAAAAAACAATTAAAAAATAAGAGAAAAAATTAAAAACAAAATAAACAAAAACGAGAGAAGAAAAAGAAAGAAAGAAAGAAAGAAAGAAAAAAGGAAATAAAGGAAAAACGACAATAGCGACGTTTCCCTGCTGCTTTTCGCGTTAATTCGTCCCTTTTCGCGTCGCGCTACCTACGCATTCCAATGAATTCCGCGTGAAATTGTATCGCTCGGGCGCGAAACGGAAGGAAAGGAAGATTCGAAAAAAAAGAAAAAAGAAAAAAAAAAAGAAAGAAAGGAAAAAGAATATAGGAGAAACGAAAAAAGAATCGAGGAAGAAAAATCGACGAATCGAGGCTACGTATGGTCGACGATGATAAAATATATATGTATGTATACGTGTATATATAAAATGACGTTGGTATTAAAATACTCGATGATATATTACGAGGAACGATAATGGCCATTGTCGGAATCTAAAAGAAAAAGGGGAAGAGAGAAAAAAGAAACGAAATTAGATTTCAACGACGATGGTTAAGCAAAAAGGAGAATCCGCATTTTCGTTTGCGCACTGTCTTTGAAACAATATTGTTATTAAAAACTGGACAGCACCAGCTGTCCGGATATTTCCTCGCGAGCTCGACGGAAGACGAGACGACGTCGCTCGACGTTGAAACGAGATGATAGGAGCGTGAAAAAGAGAGAGAGAGTAAAAGTGCTAGGGGCGGGGAGAGAAACGTATCCCAGGGAACGGAAGAGCGATTAATTAAAAGAACAAAAACTGTTTTCATAAAATTCATTTGCGGAAATATGCGCCGACTGAAATAATATCCGGCTTGATGTGCCCGTGTGAATGCGCGCGTGTGGGCGCGTACGTGTCGCGTACATTTCAAACCAAGCTATGATTCCAATGAAAAACGTTCTCGCGCGACTGCTCACAAAGGGGATATCTCCGAGGATGTGTCAAGATTTTACACCGTTATATCTTTTCTTGCTTAGAATAAAATTGAACAAAAAAGAAAGAAAGAAAGAAAGAAAAAAGAAAAAAAGAAGTAAGAGTACTACTTGCGATACGGATAAACGTACGTATGAATTTTATCAAGAAAAGTTTCGAGATGAGGAGAAAATGAAACTCGTAAAAATATTTCCAAGTTCATCTTGAATCTTTTCCTTTTTTTTTTCTCCGTTTCTCGTTCTCTCTCTCGCCCCCACCCCTCTCCTTGGTCCTTCTCGTAGAATGATTTAAACGGGACGTAAAAACGATCGTTAAAAAACAAGAAAGCTACTTAAACCGCTGCCTTGATTACTCAACTCTGTTTATTAAAACGCCTTGCGCGATATTACATTAGTATATACTTTCGTTTTTTCTCGGTCCTTTCCTTTCTCTTCGTCAATGTACCTTACTTCTGTTTCCTTTTTTTTTCTTTTCTTTTCTTTTCGAAGAATGAAACAACCTCTCTCTCTCTCTCTCTCTCTCTCTCCTACCTTCCCTTATTTTCCTCAAATAAGACGGCGACTCCTCTTTGTCTATCCTCCCTTTCGCTTATACGCGTTTCGCATACTTTTCACAACCCTTTCGTTAACGACACTCGACCAAGAGAGAGAGAGAGAGAGAGAGTTTATAGGGTAAGAAAGAAAGTTCGAGGGTGGCTCGACTCGAATGCATCATCGCGTCTTTGTCGGCTTAACGCGAAAATTTATCTTTGGTACGTTCGCTGAACGATTGGACTTTTCGAAAATCTATACCAGCTACAGATAAATCGAGCTACAGATAGCAAGGAAATGTAACTTTGTGAATGGATAAAAAAAAAACACACACACACACACGCAGAAGAAAGAAAACGAAATAACAAACTTGCGTCACAACGCACGTGCATCATAATTCATACAAATCGTCGGTATAGTATTCCTTAAATTATAAATACTATTATACATCCACTAAACGTTTGATACTTTCATTCGATTATGAATAATGTCCACGCGTTATGAATAACGAACGTGTATTAATTATTACTACGTATAAAATAATTAGTCAACGATATGTTAAGCGTGGATGATCGAAATTCACTCGGCTAGGAAAATCACGACACCGTAGGAATCTCTCTCTCTCTCTCTCTCTCTCCCTCTCTCTCTCTCTCTCTCTCATTCTCTGTCATAATATTAATTAATAAGGCAACCTTCGTTGGACGAGATACTTGCTACTAATTAAGAAATACCTGCCGAGCTCTCTTTTCCCGCTCAGGGGCGAGGAGGTGGAAAAATAAGAGGAGAAATTCCACGCAGCTCTCCGGCACTCTTGAAACGAGGTAAACTTAATCCTCGGCCAAGTTAAACCAACTGCTAAGCTTTTCATTATGCCGGAGTGTCGGAAAGGAGGGAAAAAGCTCTCTCGTTTGTGAACTCGCAAGCTCGCCGTTATTATCGAAAACGCACCTTTTCCATCTCCTTTCCTTTTTACGTATCTCGTTGGCTAGACGTTCCCTTTCGACCGTATATCGTTCTTTAGACGTATTAATTTATAAAACTATAAATAATATATAAAAAATATATATATAAAATAGAGATGTAGCGCGCGTGCGTCGATAATAATTGAGTCAATGGAATAAAAAAGGAAAGAGAACGTTTCCGTCGTGTTTTTGATCGCAAGCAAATGCAAGAAATTCAAAAATTGAAAAGAAAAAAGAAAAAAAAAGAAAGATATAAAGTTTGGATCCACGCGACTAAAAGTCGCGTGGAAAGGACGTCGAAAAGTTTTACGAGCGAGCCAGACGCACCGAATGCCTGCTTTGAATTGCATCAATTAAAAAAGGCCGTTCCGCAAAAATTCCATAACGCGACGAACGAGGGCTGCGTCGAATGTCCACGTTTGCCACCTTTTCCGCGCTTACCCAGATATTTCCGCGCCGCACCGTACCGTGCCGCACCGCACTGCGGTGCCGTGATCGTCCAACTTTTTTTCCCTCGTTATTCGCACCATCCACTATTCTTTTTCCTCTCTCTTTCTCTCTCTCCCTCTCTCTTTCTCTCTCTGTCCGTCTTTCACATTCCATGCTTTAATAATTTCTTTGGTAAAAACATTTTGATATTTTTATTATCTTCTTTCGCTTCGAAAAATTAATAGAAACTTTTTTTTTACACGACGAATCGAACACACGTATCTATCGAAACTTTGGAGAGAATTTTTATTATTGGCTCGTAATTACTCGATTCTATCGGTTTCTACTAATCCGAGAGAGAGAGAGAGAGAGAGAGAGAGAGAGAGAGAGAAAAGTTTAATTACTCGGGATGTCTATTCACGTAGATCGAAGGGAAAAGAATTCTCACCTCGTGGATCCGGAGTAAATTCAAAGGTTTCGCGGGTAGGTGGCTGAGGGGATGAGGAAGCCTTTGAAAAATTCGAGGAAAGAGAGGGAATTCTCGTGTTCTCTTCTACCACCAGCGGAATACTTTTTTCCTCGTTGTGCGGCGGCGTAACTCAATTTAGAAATAAACAATTTAA